>NC_056731.1:892951727-893111727 GCF_019279795.1 Protopterus annectens
ACAACACTGCATTACGCACTCTCGTATACAGACACCACACATTATAATAATATCTGCCCACAGTTATTCAAGAACTACATAACGGGCCAATTCAGGACTAAACACATATGCTCTCATTCCTACTCAAAAAAAACACTATACTTTCTCACACTCCTCACCAAACTCCAACATCTGTATAACCATTTTAACTCCAGGCTCACCATAAGTGGGGATATCCACCCCAACCCAGGCCCAAATCCATCCTGTCCAACTCAAACTGCTCCAACACAAATGTCAGAACATAACATCCCCACTTTCTTCATCCCTGGGCAAATCAACAACAGCAGCAAAACCAACCATCTTTTAATGCTAAATATTAATATTAGAAGTATCAAAAATAAAATAACTGAACTCCAGGCCACAATAGCACACTACTCCCCAGACATAGTTGCTTTAACAGAAACCTGGCTAAATAAAAACATAGCTAACTCAGAAGTTCTCCCTACCGGCTACAATATCATTAGACAAGACAGACCACTTCATAAAGGGGGTGGAACTGCTTTACTGTACAAGTCAAACTTAACTGTCCATTAATTACCAAACTCCTACCCCTCCCCCAATAATTGGGACATACTTATTTCACAACTTCATCTTCACCCTAAAAAGGTCATCACCACAATTGTGATCTATATTCCACCTGGTAATACACCTTCTAGCCTTGAAGACTTCTTATCTAGGTATTCTTCCACATCCTCACAAGAAACCCTTATTCTGGGGGACTTCAACCTAGATTGGTTCACCTGTATATCAGAACCACCAAGTAATCTAATAAATCTCCATGGCTACCAGCAGCTAGTCCAAATTCCAACTAGATGTGATAAAAAATCTAAAAGGGAATCCATCCTTGACTAGGTCCTAACTAACAACCCCACATTGTACCCTTACACAGGCAGTCTCCCAGACACCTTAAGTGACCACAACATAATATACTTTATACATAGCAGAACAAGCATATGCAAAACCACTAACTATATATCCACTAGAAACACAAAAGAATTCTCTCCTGAGGTCCTCCACACTTTACTCTGTAACTGTGACTGAACCCCCTAAAAACCCTCCCAATTGACCAGGCTGTAGCATATTTCAACAAAACATTTCTACAACACCTAGACACTGTCGCTCCATTGCGCAAAATCAAGGTTAGAACCTCTACAAACCCCTGGCTCAGTAAAGAAACCAAACAAATCCTCAAGCCCAGAGACACTGCCTGGCTTTACTATCAAAAAAACAAAGAAACACAAAGCCTAACTAAGTACCAAGAACTGTGCAACCGTGCAAAAAAATGCATTAGGCTGGACAAAAAATCCTACTACACAACATTACAAACTAAATACCAACACAACCCGCAAAATTTTTGTAAAAATGTAAACCAGCTACAAAAATCCACCCAAAAGGCTACCCCCAAACCAACCATCCCTGACACTAAAGTTCCCATAGAAACACAATTCAACTCCCACTTTGTGAACTCAATTCTATCCTTAGTATCACAGGGCAGTTCCTTCCTCACTATCCCCCCCCAACACAAATAACACTAATACAAGCTTTACCCTCAAAACAGTTTCCACCACTTCAATCAAAAGCATGCTCTCCAAACTAAAAACCTCATCAACAGCAGCCAACCTATTCCCCAGCTATTTCTTGAAACTCACAGCAGATGCTATTGATATCCCAGTCTCCACTCTCATAAATAGATCAATTGTTGAAAACTATGTGCCCAAACTCTGGAAAATATCCTATGTTACACCCATACATAAAGGCGGGACCTCCACTGAGTTTAATAACTACAGACCCATTGCTTTACTCTCCCTCCTGGCCAAAGTCCTAGAAAAATGCATCCATACCCAGTTGCTAAACTATCTCCTAAACAGCAACATCCTGTCACCTACTCAGCATGGTTTCAGACCTGCCCAAAGTACCACTACAGCCCTCCTCTGCTTCACAGACAAAGTAAACCATCTCAAAAATGAAGGCCTACAAGTGTCAACTCTTTTTTTGAATATGTCCAAAGCATTTGACACAGTCTCACATCAAATCCTGCTAAACAAACTAAACCAATATCATCTATCAAATTCCACTCTTACCTGGTTCCAAAGCTACTTAACTGACAGGTACCAAGCTGTGAAATGCGAACATTCTCTCTCCTCAGCTGCCCATAACTATAGGAGTCCCACAGGGTTCTATCTTAGGACCACTACTATTCACAGTCTTCAGAAATGACCTCCATACCTCCACACAGCATGCATCTATAATTCAGTATGCAGATGACACTACCTTAATCTGTGCTGCACAAAACATTCCCACCCTCCTGCAAACAACTCATCTAGCATTCTCTGACATTGAAAACTACCTTACCAAAGCCCAACTTATCCTCAATCCAAAGAAAACTCAGCTTATGATTATAACCAGTTCTAACAAAAACACTAACAGTCAATTCACTATCTACTCCACTAATGCTACTCCAATTGCTCCAGTGGCACAGGCTAAGCTATTGGGAATAACCATAGACTCCCACCTAAAATTTGAAAGTCATCTCAACTTAACTATTAAAAAAGTACATGCCAAACTGGGGTCGCTCTACCATATCAAACCATTTCTTACCAACAACACAAGATCAGCCATTGCTTGCTCCCAACTTCTATCCACCCTACTCTATGCATCTCCCATTCTGACTAATCTCAACAAAACTGAACTAAGCAAAATGGAAGCCTGCTATAACAGAATTGCCCGCTTTGCTGCAAATTGCTCATATAGGACTCATCACTGTACTGCTTTGTGACAGCTCCACTGGCTTGAACTGCCCAACCTCCTAACCTACAATCAGCTCTGCCTCTGTCATTCTATCTATTACCTCCCCAATAAGTGTCCTGCCCTCAAAAACCCAGTACAACATCACTCAGCCAAAAGGCCTCTTAGATCATCAAGCAAACTACTACTAGAAGTCACCAACAGCTACAATAGCTTTGGAGATGCACTATATAGTAGTTCAGTGGCTAAAAAATGGAACTCTGTCCCTACAAGCATTCAAAACATATAATCCAAAGCCTCCTTTAAAGACCTCATCAGACAACATCTCAAGGAAAGTTGGCAGTGCCATGATTGCTCCCCAGGCTAGTGAAAGCAGATAACACATACATACAAAATCTAGAGCACTTGATAATAGTTTTCAGTCTTACTCACAAACACTGGCTAATCTACAATGTATGTACTGTACCAGTGTACTGTGTATGTATTCTACCTATGTTCCAAATTTCAGCTGTACACCACAAATCTATTAATTACCTTTATTTTTAAAATTAATATTTTTTTGTTTGTTCTCTCCACTGTAACTGTTTATGTGCCGCATACCACTGTAAAAACATGTCTCCTGTAATGTGTGTGTATACTGATCATGTCTAAATAACTAAATGTGTCTGTAATTTTTCTTTGTGGAGCTTTTCTCCCGGGGCCTCTGCTGAAAAAGGGCCTTTTCGGCTCAGTCATACACCCCCGGTTAACAATAAAATAAAATAAAATAAATTTGTTTACCTAGGATAGTCTGAATAGGCATAAGTCTCCTTTTTAGTGGAGGCCTGGGGCAGAAAAGCTTCACACAAAATGCATACATTAAGTTTACAAATTTTTATAGTAAGAGAGAGGAGTGTAAATCTTGAAAAAACAAAGGACAAAATGGGCATGTTACAGAGATGAGTAGGTAGTCTTAACTATTAACCCAAAAGAGAACAGAATTCAGGTATGTAGAACATTAACATCACCTAAGTAGATCTACTACAGCACATAAAGAAACCATGAATGTAATTATGCATAATTTTGTAATGTATTATTTGCATTGTACATGTTACAGACATGGTCAAAAGTCTTAAATATTCAACAACAAAAAAGAGTAAATTATGTATGGGCGGGCAATCAGTGTCCAAGAAGGAGAGATACTACTGTGCACAATGCATTATTTACATTAGTTTTTAGGTTTAGGCTTATATATAATGTTCATAGGTGACTGACTTGGCTGCTATAGGTAGGGTAAAATACATGCTAGGAGTAGCTTGTAAAGTGTCAGTAAAAAAAGCACATACAGCTCTCAGTTGCTCTCTACTACAAAATTAAAGGAAAATTCATCCTGAGAAAATGAAGAAAAATGTTTTTCTTCATATGTTGAGCTATGTAGTATTGAACCTGAGTACCACTATGAGTGTCCAGTATTAATTTATAATTTGCTATTCCCCAAAACATACCTTTCAGCTGTCCAAAATTTCACAGAATGTCCAAACTTTATCTCATAGTGTTGAGTGTATTCCTCATTACATTTGTGGCTTTCTGGCAAATTACTGAGGATTGTAATCAGTAAATAATGAAAGACATTTGAATTTTGGATTTTGTAGCCTTTGGAAAATGCATGTCAAAGCAAAGGGTGTTATTCTAGCAACTTTCTAAATTTATAAGAACAATATTTAAAATCTGTCCCTGACTTAGGCCTTTGTCCACCCATTAGTTTTGGCTTTGTCCACAATTTTTGGGCATAGAGGTTGAGAGGTATGTCCCAAGATGACCCAGATACATAGACTGCTGTACAGCTGGGCACACTGAGGTGCATTTCCTGGCTATAAAATATTGTGCTCTGGTCAGTGCCATTGTGGTAGAATCAGTCCATGGGAAGCAGAAAGTTCTTTAGCTTTGATTATATTAAAAAATGCTATTTATTTAAATCTTATTTTTTGTGGAGCCCCCCCCCCCCTTAAAGAGACTCCTTCAGTTTTCTTGTGACATTTTTAGGGTAAAAAAAACATAAACTAGTTCAAGAACCTATGAACCTATTAACTAGTAGCTGATGGCTTGGTCTTTGTGATGCAAACATGAAAAAGAAAGCAACACATGAGCTTTCAGGCACTGCTGCTTCATTCTCGTAGTGGCCTACCTATCAGGGGCCTGTGGGGGCTTCAGTATGGCAGTAGCCTATCAGGAAATGTACAGGTTTAAGCTTGGTAATCAGAGCCGGATCATGGTGAAATGGGGCCCTAGGCAGGGTAATGGACTAGCCCCCCCCCACACACACACACTCAAAAAAATTCCAGTGTCCTCTCTCTCCAGTTACCATAAACACTGTTTAAACCTATCAGTGTGCACACTATTTTATTTACTTTTATAATGCTTACAGAGATTTGATTTAACACCTTTATTTCAAACTTTACAGCACAAACACTGATAGCTTTTTGCTAAAGAAAACAAAAACAAATTAGTCTCACATTGAAAATGACCTAGCATGAGCAGCAGTAAACATCTCTTCCCTTGAAACTCACATTCATTGAAAATGCATATGGCTAGTAGCAGATTATATTACATTTATATCTATCAACACGCCCCCAAATCCAACTATTCTAGCCACATTGTTGACTATACCCTTCTCAGATGTCAGTATCAAAAATTTAGTAACAATAAAAATGATGACCAAAGTCACATATTTCAAATTTGTTTTACACAAACATGCAGTAGCCAAAGTATTCCAGCTTAATTCACACACACACACACACACACACACACACACACTAGCCCTGCAAAGTCAGATTATTTGTTTAAAAATGGCCATATGATAAAAGCATAAGGTACTTTCATCCATAGAGAGCCCCCCAACCCCTTCAGCAGTTATAAACACATTTTTTTGACTATGTATACCCAATATTTCTATGAAGAGATAAGTTAGATGTACTACATGAAACTGTATAATGATCACTAGCATCATAACATAAGATCTGACCATATGTATCACATTTTAAGTAGAAGAGTGTTTATAAGAGCATAAGAAATATCAATCACTTGATAACATATGCTAAGTCAAGATACACAACTCTGCAAAAGTAAATTTCTTCCGAATAATTCCACATTAAAGTGGACTATTACTAATGCATATGGTCATGCTGGCAAGCAACTTTGCATTTAAGCTTCATCTACAAATGCAGTGTCTGCTGCCCTTGAGTAAATTACCTGCGGTGCATTAAAAATAGTGTGCTGGTGATATTGCCATAACATTTCCTGAACTAGATCAGCTATGCTATAGGGAATGGACGGTAAACAATGACAACAGGTCCATAGTTATTAGGCATGTAGTTCTGGAGATAATTAAGGAGCCTAGCATAAATTCCCCAGCATTGTCTGGGTAAATGACTTGCTCAATGTCACTTGAAATGTAAATGAAGGTGGAAAGATTTAAACCCTGCACTCTTGCCACAGGGTGTAGCTCTTTAACAAATCAGAGCTTTAGTCTTCTGTCCTAACTACCAGACTAACAGTTTTTAATCAAATGCAGAAATCCACAGAACTGTATCAAAATAATATGTAAAAGATTAGACAGTTCCCATCCAATGAAAAACTCTTTGTATTTTCTGGAGGCTGTAAAGAAGGTACTGCAGAGATATATTACTAAAATGCAATGTGTTTAGACTATGTTAAACAATCTGGGCCTATTCATGAATTAATTAATTCTATAGTGCAGTGAATAAAGCAAAACAATTATAGACAATATAAATACTGTAGCAGTAGCTTTTGTTCAACAACCCACAAGTCATATACAAATCAGACGTATTCCTGTATATAGCATAATGTTTTATTTTTATGGGGGGTTCCATGCTTGCAGGATACTTTCATCCCATTTTTGACCTCACCCCACGACTTCTCTGTCAGACTACTCTAAATCACTTAAAAATTTTAACACAACAGGTTTTGTAATTGCGGTTGGCAGTTGGATTAAGGCCGTTACCCTCTGTACCTAAGGTACAAGGTTTGGCTATGACAAGCTCCATAATTAAGTGGGGCAATTTACACGCACACACACACACACACACACACACACACACACACACACACACACACACACACACACACACACACACACACACACACACACACTATCTGCTGCCAAAGCCAAATGCTGTACGGACACCTGCTTTTACTTTTGCTACACTCTACTTTGAAATATTGTGCTATTTCTGCAAACACACTTGCTCCTCTTAAACCATCAATACATGGTCAATCAGTAAAGTCATGGTCAATCAGTAAAGTAAAAAAACTTTTTTTTTAATTTAATGTTGTGGCTGCCCCCCCATCCCCCCCAATCAGCATGGAGCCCTAGGCAGCTCATAGGACACCTAGTGCTGGATCCAGCCCTACTGGCAATGATCTCTTGGGAGACTGTGGGGCTTTAGCTTGGCAATAATGGATGGTGGGAACTTCAGTTTGAGAATGGCCTATCAGGCAATGTGGGGGATTTTGCCTAGAAATGATCTTTTGGGAACTATGGTAGCTGCAGTCTGGCAATGGAATATCAGGAGACTATGAAGGCTTCACCAAACAACTACAGGACCCAAAATGCTACACCACAAAATGAAACAACGAAGCCAATAAAAAATGTAATTTCTCTAGCCCCTCGGCCACAATAAGCCTTCAAGGAGTAACACACCACATGTAAAGACAGTTTATATAACACCAGCTACAATCAATAAATCAATAATCAAATCATTAAACAATTAAATAATTAAAACTTAAAGAAATACAATACATTTCAAACAACACTTCTCCAACAACAGTCTGTGTTCAAACCTTTAGGTATCAAAGTGCCATATTTTAAAATAAAAATAGTTTCTTTCTTTAAAAGCATATCCTTAGTCCTGTTTATATCAGACTCATTCATAAAAATTTGTTCCAAAATAGTTGCCCTTTAAACTATCAGAGTTCCCACCATGATCTGGCAATCACCTATCAGAGAAAATGCGGGGGGGGGGGTTCAAGATGGCAATGCACTTTCAGGGGACTGTGGAGGCTTCAGTCTGGCAATGACCTTTCAATGTACTATGGGGGTTTCATCCTGGCAATGACCTTTCAGGGGACTGGGGGGGGGCTTCAGTTTGGCAATAGCATATTATGGGAATGTGAGCTTTTCAGTCTGGTAATGACCTTTCAGGGGACTGGGGGGCTTCAGTCTGACAATGGCATTTCAGGGGAATTTGAGGGCTTCAGTCTGGAAATGATATATTAGGAGACTGTGGGTACCCAATCCAAATGTGTAATATTATATTTATTGTTAAACCAAATTGAGAACAACGTAACAACCAAAAAAACTTCAAAGCAAACTCAGAAGTAGTCCAGGCAACAAAATAGTACTCCAACTCAGGTTTTTAGCGCTTTCATCCACTTAATTTAATTGTGAACTTCCTCAGAACATAACAAACACATATTCCCAAGTTCCTTTAAATACTTAAAAAATAGGAAATGACATCACAATGTCAATTCACTTATTTTTTTTTAAAAAACACTCAAACTTTATATACTAAGTATATTAAATTATTTTCTTCACTTCATGCTTGTTTTAAAAAAATATTTTTTAAAAAATATTCATGATTATGATATATGTCATCATTGTTTCAATAAATATATATATATATATAACTCATACTCATGACCATTAAATGAAAAATATATAATATAAAATAATAATAATAATATATACATATATATTTTGTGTATTTTTATATACATATGTACATATATTTTCATACTTTTCTATCTATTTGATAAAAAACATTTCAAATTGATGGTTTCCCATCAAAGTATCCCCTATTAACAGTGTTGTACATGATAAAGAGTCATTTGTATTTGACAAAGAGTCAGTTGTACATAATCAACAGACAGTTGGTTTAGGAGAGACTAACATAAACAATAATGGTGGAATTACAGTAACAAGACAACATCCGAAGGGGAACATTCCAACAAAGATGGTTGTAACAACTGTTCAAGAAATTATGTTCAAGCAGTTGTTAGTGGTAACAAATCAAGTAATTAATTTCCTTTTCCCAAGGACAATGTAAGAAACAAACAGACTTACAGGTGGCACAACACCACCCAATACAAAGGGAAGGGGAAAGGGAAAGGGAAGAATCAGAATTACAGGAAATATTGAAATTAAATGAAGGATGTGTTATTTCAACCTACACAAGGACTGTAGAGGATTATGACATTAGTGTCATCAATTTGTCTGACATTGTTTTAACTGATGATACTTTAAGTGTGTTGAAGAAAGGTTTTTCTTTTATACCGTCCAACAAAATGAACATAGGGAAATTGATGATTGACTTTAGGTTGTATTTGAGAAAATTAAACCTAAGTTATATCATGCAAGATATTATAGAAACATCAGATGTTGGGATATTTAAACATGTATCTAAGAAACCTAGTACTTTTAATCCTCCGTTACACACCACTTTGCAAACGTTTCAAAGTTTATGTGAGAATGACTTTAGAAAGATTATTTCTCCAAAAGGTGTAGAAAATCTAAGTCAAGGAGAACAAACAGCTTTGAGGCATTTATGTAAAAATCAAAAAGTTAGAACAATGAAGGCAGACAAGGGGGGAAAAATTGTAATTATGAATACACATCAATACACAGCGTCTTTGTTGGAAATGTTGGAAGACACATGTACATATCAAAAAGTCAATGTAAAAGAGGTTAGAAAAAGTTTTCAAAAAGTAGATGTAGTTTTATTTGACATGTTAAGTCAAGGAGAACTAGATTATAATACGTATGAATATTTCTTGATTGAGTTTCCCAAATTAGCAAGTTTTTTTGGCATTCCTAAAATTCAAGGTAATTTAACAAATCCACCTTTTAGGCCAATAGTAGCAGCCAAACATTCGAAAACAGAAAATATTTCAATTTGGCTGGATCAAGTTTTGAATCCGATTGTACAAAAATCAAAATTTTATATAAGAGACTCCTGGCATCTTTTAGAAAAGCTAAGGGATCTTGATGTTGATTTAGAACAAACTATGTTTTTTAGTTTAGATGTAAAATCTTTGTATACATCAATTAGACAACAAGAAGGGTTAGATTATTTAAGGGAATATCTGACAGGAAACACAGATTTTGACAACAGCAAAATACAAACTATTTGCTGTTTAATGGAATTAGTTCTTGAAAATAATTTTTTCAAGTTTGAGAAAAACATATACCAACAAATTTCTGGTGTGCTGTGCCAAGTGCTAGCACGGCATTTGCCAATCTAGTGATGGCAAATTGGGAATTACAGTTCTTAGTAAAACATCTGAATTTCAAAAAGGTGCAAGCATACTTTAGATTTATTGATGATTTGTTTTTTTGTGGAGTGGCACACAAGATGAATTCGAAAGTATGGTTATAGACATAAACAACACTACGAACTTTTTAGAATTCAAAGTGAGTGGTTTTGGTGAAACCATTTCATATCTAGATATTGAACTGAGTCTGAACAAGGCAAACAATACATTTTTAAGCAAAATATTTAGAAAAGAAATATTTGCAAATCAATATTTACATAAAGAAAGTCTACACCCACACACACATGAAGAAAGGTGGTTAAAGGACAGATTATTCGTTTAAGTAGGTTGACCAATGAAAAATTTTAGATGAAATTATATTCCTTAGGTCTTTATTTAGGGATATGAGGTTGACTGGTTAAGAACAGAGGGAAGTTATAAATTTAAGAGGAGGATTAGCGAAACCCATTCTTATGTCTAAAGATGTTTGTATAAGTTCAGGTTCAGTGATGGTGGATAAAAACACCAATTACAACATCTCATTTCAATAGTAAATGAAATGGGTCAAATAAGGAAATAATCCAAAATAATTGGAAAGTATTGCTTGGAAATAAAGATTTAGTCACAAGAATAGGATTAATACCCATGTTTACTTACAAAAGGTTGGTTAATATAAAATACATGTTGGAAATGAATAATAAAGAGCAATTTAGTAACACTAGAAGTGCAAGTATAAAAAAAAATTTGTGTAAACAATGTAGGTATATGAGCAACAGCTCTTCTGTTTTATACTATATGGCCTAGAGGTTATTATTGTAATTGTTCATGTGAACATTTTAAGGAAAAAAGTTTGAAGACACTTTAGCTATAAAGAAGAAAGACATGTTGAATTCATTAGCAAAACATGCAGTTAGTTGTTCTAATTTTAAAAAATTTGAATTTTCAGTAGTAGAGAAGGTTACAGAAGTACCCTTGGGAGGGGATTTGAACAACATTCTGGAATGTAAAGAAACATTATGGCAACTCTGTTTGGCTGCAGATCAATTACCAGGTTTAAATGAAACCATCAATTTGAAATGTTTTTTATCAAATAGATAGAAAAGTATGAAAATATATGTACATATGTATATAAACATACACAAAATATATATGTATATATTATTATTATTATTTTATATTATATATTTTTCATTTAATGGTCATGAGTATGAGTTATATATATATATTTATTGAAACAATGATGACATATATCATAATCATGAATATTTTTTAAAAAATACTTTTTTAAAACAAGTATGAAGTGAAGAAAATAATTTAATATACTTAGTATATAAAGTTTGAGTGTTTTTTTAAAAAATAAGTGAATTGACATTGTGATGTCATTTCCTATTTTTTAAGTATTTAAAGGAACTTGGGAATATGTGTTTGTTATATTCTGAGGAAGTTCACAATTAAATTAAGTGGATGAAAGCGCTAAAAACCTGAGTTGGAGTACTATTTTGTTGCCTGGACTACTTCTGAGTTTGCTTTGAAATTATATTTATTGTGTGGGAAGTACATCTGTATCAAGTGCTAGTTTACAAATGTCTGTGCTGCTGTAACAG
This sequence comes from Protopterus annectens, assembly GCF_019279795.1. Classification (NCBI taxonomy): domain Eukaryota; kingdom Metazoa; phylum Chordata; order Ceratodontiformes; family Protopteridae; genus Protopterus; species Protopterus annectens. The sequence goes on from NC_056731.1 coordinate 892,963,424, forward strand.
TCACCAGGCACAGACTACATGTCTGCATATGAATGGCACAGAATACACTCAGCACCTTCACTTGTATGCCTGCTTACCAGACCTGAGGCTGTTCTGCAGCATCTGCCATCATTGGTTAAAGTTACCAGGGTCTTGTAGCTTGTTGATAATAAAGAGGAAGTGGGACAGCTTTGATAGTTTACAAACGTCAAGAAACACAAATTTTCTGATACATAAATCTTACAGCAGGGAACACTAGGGCAGGATTCACGAAGGCTTGTACGGAGTCAAAGAGTAGTGTAAGACTCCATGCAGCCTTCGCGATCCAGGAACAGCCCTAAAGTCCGTGTAAGAGGCCAGCAGCCGCCTCTTACATGAGTGGGCGGATATGCTAATCACTAATTTGCCAGCCCAAAGGCATGCAAATGAGGTAGATTAGCGACGCTTCTGCAAAACCACAATGGAGCCATGTCACCTCCAAATAAAGGGTGCATATGTGTATGCCAATGGCCAAATATGTGGCCATTGGCAAGGTACAAAAATAAATATTTTTTTTTGTTTAAATGTTTAAACCTACCAATGCAATTTTATGCAATATAAAAATGAAGGTTATAAAACACCCACGAATGTGTTTATACAATACATGGAGCTTAGTCTAAGAGGACCAGCAGACCAAAAACAACATGGCCACTGTTTAGTGGTTGCTAAGGGAGGAAGCTGAGTCTAAGACATGTAACTAAGCATTAGTAGGCAATCTGATGTAGTGTAAATGAGTTCTAGGGAGTAGTGTAAGAGTATGCATAAGGGGAGGAATAGAGTAGGAGATAGGTGACATCACAGGGGAATGGTAGAAAGAAATGCAGTTCATTGAGGTCAGTGTTACATGACAGATGTCAGACACATATCATGGAAAGAGGAGTGGCACAACAAAAGCATGGGAATGTCAAGAAATGGAAGGTGTACACTGTTGCTTACACCAAAGTTTCTTGTTGGGTGTGTGTACATGCTGCAGCGCCATGTGCGAAGTAGGGCAGTGTGTGCGTGTAAGGCAGACTGAACATGTGGGAGCCTGTTGGCAGACAAGACTGTAAGACTGTTTCCGAATACGCAGATTCTGAACCATGTAAGCATGTGTGCACGCGTGTAAGCCACTGTGAGCATGTTTCTGCTGGTATGCACGTTGCTCCCCCCTGAGGAAACAGAAAGGAAAAAGGAAACAACAGAATTAGTAGGAAGCTAGCAGGGAATACTGCTGGAGCTAGCAGGTGAAAACAATTAGAAGCAGGCAATTACACAGGCAGAATAGTAGCTCAGCCAAGCACTTAAAACTCTGCAAACAGCAGTGCAGGATGTTTCTCTCAAGAGACACTGCAAGACAGGAGTAAGCTATTAGAAGTGAAAACTGAAAAAGCTGAACTCAGAGCAGAAATGCTATGGGCTGCCATAGCTGTCATAAGGAGACATAGGCTACTTGCTGAGGGTAGTGACAATGCAGATGGTGCCAGACAACCCACAGTGAGGAGACAGAGAAGAGTGTACAGGCCCAGGGTCACCTACCATGGGTTACATGAGCTGGAGATAGTAGAGCTATAGAGTGGACAGAGACCTCCTGCAGCAAATTGTCGAGCTGTGCAGGCCACGCCTCACACACAGAACCAACAGAGGGGAACCCATCCCAGTGGAAACCAAGGTATGTGTTGGCATAAGAATACTAGCAACAGGTACCTTCCAGAGACCAACTGGTGATATGATGGGGATATCACAGGCATCAGCCTCCAGGGTACTGCACCATTTCCTGGATGCCATGTCAGCACATGTCTGTGATCATGTATATTTCCCCAATAACCGTGAGGTATTGGCCAGCAATATGTGTCTCTTCCAGCAAATAGCGGAATACCCTGAGGTAGTGGGTGCAATAGACTGCACGCACATATGCATCAAAGCACATGCTGGTGAGCGGGGTAGGGCCTACATTAACCGCAAGGGCTTCCCCTCCATCAACTGCCAGGTCATGTGTGATGCCCAGGGCATAATAATGAATGTGTGTGCTGGCTGCCCTGGGAGCTACCATGATTACCATATCTGGCATTTGACACAGCTGTACCAGACATTTGCCAATGGGGACATCCCACATGGACACCTAGTGGGGGATGCTGGTTATGCACTGGAGCCGTGGCTGATGACACCCATCAGAAACGCACACACACCTGAACAGGAACGCCATAATGATGCTCACGCACAAACACGTAATGTAATAGAGCATTTGTTTGGGCTGCTCAAGTCACGGTTCCGGTGTCTGGACACATCTGGTGGAGCCTTGCAGTACTCACCAACTACATGTACCCAAATTGTCATGGTATGTGCTATGCTACATAATATGATCTTGCGAAAACAGCTGCAGCAGGACCAGCATAGGGCCGGGCCAAACAGCCCCCTACCATTGCCAAGGCCATCACAGGCAGAGCGTGACTCGGAGGAGGAACAACCTGAGCCTGCCCCAGTAGGCAGAAGGAGGCGTGCCCAGTATGCCCTGGCCTTGGCAAAGAGGCAACGCATAGCACATACACTGGCTCAGTAGGAACCCTGGGAATGATACCCCCTCTGACTCACTCATATAATAACAGGAATGCCTAAAATGACATAACCTGCTCTCAAACATGTACAGGGAGTGTAGTATGTGCATCCGATAGAGGCAGCCCTGCAGCACCACCTGAGGCATGAATGCCATGTGTTAAACAATGTAACACCATGTAGTATATGCACACTTGATGACCCTGACTAACATCCTACCCTCACCAAGCATGATGCCACAATATGACGATGAGATGATCAATTGTAATAATTGGCTGAAGTATTGCAGTTAGTCAAAGGGGATCCAATGTGTGCCAGCCTGGTATGACATGCTGAGCATGACATGATGCTCCACCTGCTAGGGGTGGCGTGCACCTATCAGTCCAGGCCTTATGGATACTGGCAAAGGCTGTTGTTACCAACAGCATGCCCTGAATAGGTAAGGCTCAAAACACAAACCCACCTCCATAGGTATCACAAGGGATAAGAACCTAGATGTAATGCTACCCAATGTCAGAAGTCTAAACATCAAGATGCATGCAGTCTAAACTCACCCAGTATGGAGAATGTTGATATCTGTCCTGTAACAGAAAACTGGGTCAAGGCTCACAATAGCACCCTAACACTACCAGGTTACACCTCATACTGTGCTGTACAGCCTCAAAACATGGAACAAGCTACAAAAGAAGGGTGACTAGCAAGAATTGTCAAGGATAACCACACCCCCATGTTGGTACCACAACAAGAAGCAGCATGGACTAGCCATGGTCAAGTAACACTGGCTAAAACTGCCTCCCAGTTTATAGCCTGCTACAGACTACCATCCTAACACCAGGAACTGCACCTGGCCATTGTTGGAATACATGAATATATCAAGCCCTCCAAACCGCATTATATTGGGTGACTGAAAATACCCAGACATAGACTGGGAGCATTATACTAGCTCCAACACTGTAGGACAAAAGTTTCTAGAATCCATAAACCAAAATGCCCAGGAACAACGTACCACTCCCACAAGAGGGATAAGCATACTGGATGTGATAATCAGCAACATGGGTACTGGATGGCAAGATGAGAAGTGTATCCCTCACTGGTAAGACCAGACCATAGAGTAAGCACACTGGATATACACATCCTGACCACAGTCCCTGGCCAGAAAACCACAGTGAAAAACATGTGTAAAGCAAAAGTTGCACTCCTCCAAACTGATGTGGAATCCATTAAAGGCTCTGTGCAGGTGCAAAATATGGGCCACACCTCAGAACCTGTTATACAGGCATTCCATGAACACTGCCAGGAATGCTTGGATTATGCAATCCCAAATAAAAACAAGACACAATGCCATACACGCAGGCATCTGGCATGGTGGACTCCAGCCATTACCAAACCATGCAAGAGAATGAGGAACCTACTACATGACAGAGCAAACATAAAAAGGGAAGTAATCACTGATCAGTAGTATGGCAATAAAATATGTCCACACATAAAATCCACTAAGGCCAGCTACAACAAGTTGAATCTGTGAATCTTGAGGCAATGTTACACCTGCCCCAAGTACACAGACAACCCTCAACTCCCCCCAAGAAATACAAATATATGTGAGAGATGCAACCATTTATCCAAACCGGAGGCTGAGCTCCCTCAACTCAGTACTGTCAAAACTAGTCAGGAGGAGAAGGTAACCACACACACCACAAACCCAGTCCCACATAGACCTATCACAACTGCAAACCAAAGACATAAACACAGAAAAACATTCCCGGAAGCCCTAATTACAAACACACCACACCAACAGAGGCCTCCAAAGCAGACACCCAAGCAACCACAACCTCCAAACATAGCACATGCAACACATAATACACAAAGCTGGTGTGCCAAACAGTCACAAGCCAGAAGGAGAAACAACATGCCTGATACAGTTGTAATATGTGACTCCATAGTCAGACACACTGCTGTCCCACTCACCAGACTGAACAAGGGAAAGGGTACAGTAAGCTGCCTGTAGGCTGCTACAATATGCCACATAACACAAGTATGCAGGTCACCCCAAAGCAAGTAGAAATATGATGCAGTCATTGTCCATGCTGGCCTGAATGACCTGAGATGTACCTCCCCGGACTACATGAAAAGAGACATAGATGAGCTCTCCGATTATGTAGTCCAGGCCGGTATGACACTGACCGTTTGCAGCATCTTACCCTCACCAAGAATGATGCCACAGTACAAACACAGAATGATCAGCTTTAACAAGTGGCACAATTACTGGTGTCATTCCAAGGAACTCCAATGTCTGTCTGCTTGGGATGTCATGCTTGACAAGCCATGCTGCTGTTCCAGGGATGACTTGCACCTGTTACCCCTGGGCGTCTGGATATTGGATAAGGCTTTTGCCACCTCCATAGAGCCTTTCATAGGCAAGGCTGAAAAGACTAACCCACCACCCTAGAAAACATAAGTGGAAAGAAACATAAGGGTAATGCTGACCAATGCCAGATGTGTAAACCTCAATATGCATGCTCCCGAGGCCCTCCCCAGTATGGAGAACATCGATGTCTGTGCAGTGACAGAAACCTGCTGCAAGCCTCCTGACAGCACACCAGCACTACCAGGTTATACCTCATATCATGCGTTATGGCCCCAAAACCTGGACCAAAACATAAAAGGAGGGGGAGTATCCATATTCAGCACAGACACCCATACGTCCAGGTAACTGACAATGCACGAGGCATCGGAGACCACCCATGTGCAACTAACCATAGGCAAAACTGCTGTACAGTCTGTAGCATGCTACAGACCACACTCTCACACACAGGAACCCCACCCAGCCGTCCTGAAGACACTGGACAGTATGAATGTCCCACCAAATACCAAACAAGGTACTCACAAATTACCACATAGGTGGTAAACCATTATGTATGGAAGGAGTAATCAGGGACCTAGGGACACAAGTGGACAGTAACCTGTTATGTGACACTCACATTGCCAATGTGGCTAGGAAGACTGTCTATATTGGACACCGTATCATGAAAGGATTCACATCTACGTCAACAGAGGTCATTGTGCCCCTATTCTGTTCTCTTATCAGACCCATAATCTAGTACAATGCCTCATTTGGGATGTACCTTACCTGACACCTGCAGCAGTTAGAAAGACCTCAAAGGTACCTCACCAAGAGGATAAAGGGTCTCAAATATATGTCATATGCTGCCTGGCTGTAGACACCCCAGCTGAATGCAGTCACATACTGCCTACACAGAGGCATTGTATGCCTGTTATACAAGGCTATGTCCAACACAGGAGTAATGGACATGCTCCACCCCAGAAAACCCAAAGCCATCAGAGCTGTGAGAGTGAGAGATGTCAACCTCAACACATAATGAAATAGGATGTGCTGGAGGGACAGATACATAACCCATTGGCTCTCTACACCCTGGAACAGAATCCCACTCCATGTTAGGCAGAGCCCCTCACTGACACTCTTCAACAGGAATCTTGCCAAGTGGATGGATGATCATAGATGTACACTGGGGGTCTTCACTGTGTCACGTCCAGACAGAGGCACAGTAAAGCAAATCATAAATGGCCATAATATTCACATAGCAAGGGGTGGCGAAAGCCACACACACTGGCTAGGCTTATAAATGCCCTAGGGTGGATAGCCTAGTATGAACCTATGAACCTATGAAGATACAAATTGTACAGGACACTAAGGATAATCACAAGGCTTTCTCAACTGATGGTAGGAACCTTGTTGGGAATTCACAGATATGCTCTGAATCACTCAAATATTACAAACAACATACCAAACACACACACATATTGCCAACATACAAGCTGACAGGTGCAGTGCAAACCCCCCCCCCCCCCCACACAGAATGCAAAATATCTATCCCAGCAGACTGCTGGCCCCCTGACATTGCAGATGCTGAGGTAACAGCCAGTATCTACAAAGCAAAACACACGGCAGCAATGGTATGAGATGGTGTCCTGGGCTGAGTCCAACATGGACTCCAAGAAGAATGGAATGCCAAATCACACTACTGCTCAATGTCAGCCTTACCACAGGATATGTACCCAAAGAGCAGTGTACAACAACAGTGGTCCTTCTCAACAAAGGTGTTGCCTGAATGGATACTGCAAACTACCACCCCAGAATCCTGACAAGCTTGGTCTGCACAGCTATGGAAAGGATCAGCATGTACCGCAGACATAAAGATATTGGGGACCTACTGACACCGGACCCTACCCAGTGTGGCTTTCTTAAGTGCAGATCCTGCCCTTAAACATGTTTGACTCATTTGAAACAGTCATTAAGGTCATTGATGAGGGCAATGTGGTCCACACAGCGTAGCTGGACCTTGCAAAGGCTTCCATACAATACCCCACGTGTTCATTATAGATAGGCTCACCAGCTTAAATATAAACCCCTATGTCAGTAGAGGGGTTGCAAACCAGACCAAGGACAGAACTGACATGGTCAGACATGCTGCAGCCATGTCAGACTACAAACCAGATATAAGTGGCATCCCACAAGGCTTGGTCCTGGGACCTCCCTCGTTTGGTATATATGTCCCATAGGTACAGGCCAACATGGAAGGACTGTGTCTGAACATGTTTGCAGAGGACTACAAACTGGCCACCATATCTGACCCTCCAGCTGACACAAGCATCCCACAAAAGGGCCACATAGAAACAGACAACTGGTGCCATAGCCATGTCAGCAAGCTAATTGCAGAAAAGTGTATAGTCAACCCCTGTGGATATACAGTAAGTGCCAACCAATTACCACATAGGTGTTAACCCATTAAGTACTTAACATGTAATGAGAGACCTGGGGACACAAGTTGATAGATATCCTGCATTGGACAAACATGTGGCTGTAGTGGTTACAGAAACGTACCATATACCCACCTAATCATGAAGGTTGTCAGATCTAGATAAGGGGAGGTCATTGTGGCTCTGCAGTCATCCTTCATCAGTGTTACAATTGACTACAATAGCCCCTGTGGGATGTACCTCAACAGACACCTCCATCAACTGGAAAGTCCCCAAAAGTACCTCACCAGGAGTATCAAAGAGCTTGAACAGATGCCATGTGTTGCCTGATTAAACAAACTGCAGGTCCACACACTGCCATACTGCCCACCCAGAGGCAAGCTGTGCCTGATGTATAAAGCCATGTCCAAGCTGGAATCAATGAACATGCTGCACCTTGCACAATCTGAATGGCAGTGAGCTATGCACATGAGAGACCTGAACCCCAGCACTGACATACATAGGACAAGCTGTACTGAATGATCCATAACACAGAAGCCACCCCCACTCATGAGTAAACTCCCAGTACAGGTTAGCCAGAGAGTCACTCATCGACTCTCCTCAGGAGGAATCTTGATGAGTGGATGGGAGATGGTAGGTTTACCCTGGGTATCACTGTTATGTCACGGGTAGACGGAGGCACAGTATACTAACCATGACATATGTCATGGCAAACTCCACCTACAATGTGTGTCGAAGGACAAACACACTCTCCGACTAGCATTAGAAATGGCCTAGGGCACATCGCTAGTGTTTGCCAATGTACACCTATGTTGTGGAATACACTACCAATGTTGGACAAGCCTGGTTTAAGTAGTTCATATCTGAACATAATGCAACATGGTCAGATGTGCACAATTGGCCCCTAACCAGGCTGTTGTGCTCACTGTGAAAATGTAAAGCAGTGATAGGACTAAAGGCCAGGATACTGTCCACCACAGTGAAAGTACTGAACCAGTACACTATACGGTACTACAGTGTTAGGTCAGTATGAAAGGATGTTGACAACTGTATGCAAAGTATCCCATGCAAACCCTGCAGGCAGAGTATAATCCCTGTTGTGTTCAGACACAAAGCAGTTGGACAGTAACTACACAACATGACACACAACACACAACCATAAACGTGAGATATTGTTGAAGTTCACACTCATCCACGAATGTGGTGGGCTGCCGAGTTCAACATATGGAAAGCTCACACTGGTCATGCTCGCACACTTTGATAAATGAGACATATGTCAGATAGCATGCCATGGAAAGCCTGAACTGGGCATGCTCACACACTTAGGCCAAATCTCAGTTTAGCAGTTGGCCACACATATCTGGTATTTGTACGTGTTATTCCAGGAACCAACCACATACAGCAATCTGCCCAGTGCACACAGTTAAATGACTACAGAGACATACCTGATATAGTGGATCCCTCCCATATTCAAACATCTTCCACAGATACACAAGTTGTTCATAGAAACAGGGAATGCTATGGCAATAAAGACCTGCAAACAGTCTATCAGTAACAAATATTGTGCATCTGACAATTAAACATATGGGTGTAGAGGTCAACACTAGGCTGTTTGCCTTAGGGAATGACAGCTTAACCAGAGTGTGCTTGGCGTCTGCCTCCCCAGTACAGTAGGCTACTGTGCCACTGTAAAGTAGGTCACATAAGGCACCGTGTGAGGCTAGTGTGCTGTGCCTCTGTCAAGCAGGGACACAGTGGAGATCCCAGGGGTTGAATTTGCTAAGCCACATCCATGTTGTTGGTGTGTGCTGGAAGAGGGTTGCTGAGGACCTCTAACAGTAAGTGGGCATCAATAACAGACTGAGGGGAGCCTTATCTGCATTGTCTGGACAATTTCACTGTCAACACTATGTCGTGATGATTATGAGGGATTGAAGTGTCATGCCAGTACTGTTCAGAGATGTCCTCCCTCTGTGGGCTACTGCTCTGCAATGTATTAGCTCACTCTGTCTGTTGGACAGCTCATATATGGCTGGTGTACACCTGACAGGTGTCCTGTTGTGGAGCAGTCATGGGTATATTTGGGATAGCATGATCAATGCAAACCTTCCACATGCTCATAGAATGCAATTGTCAAGGATTATGCAGAGTGGCCTGTATACTCCCCCAGCATGGGTCCTTTGAAGTCTTCCACCCCAGTCTTCACAAGTGTAAAGTCTGCTTTTGATAAATACACTTTGTTTGCAGTGACAACCTTGCCTGGGGGTGGTGATGGGATATGGATGTCCAGGGAAAGGTGGGTTTGGTCAGATATCAACAATGGTGGTCTACCTCTGGTGTGGAACAGTAAGTACCCATGTTGCAGATGGTCAGGTGCAATATGTATTCCCCCTTGTGGCTGTGGTGAGTGGTTCTGCCATAGCACATGGACTCACAAATTGTAGTGGCTGTAGGGTAATGTTGTAGAGGCCTGAGTAGTTCCCACACACAACATACCTGTACCTGACATTAACAACTGGAATGGTGTATGTGAACACCTGCATATCTTGGCACTGTTCCCAGGAAGCAAAGTGTGTGTCCTGGATGTGGGAGGGGTGGTCTGAACTGGTTGTGTTGTGTGTTATAGGTCCTGTGGTCACGAAGCATGGTATAGAACATAACCTGCCAGTGTGATGTGCATATCTGACCCTGAAGTAGGTGGCTGCAAATGCATATATATGCTATCCCCCACCTGACAGGTAGTACTAGATGTACATACCTCTGTAGAAATAATGATGTCAGCACCCTATAAATACTGCAGGTGCAGAACAGATGCCCAGTAATTCGGATAGTGTGCTCTGCTAATGTGTCTCCCTCAAGTGCCATAATATAGTTAGGTAGGGGTTTGAATCCTGCAAATGCTCAGTGTGTGTGTGTGTGTGTGGGTGAGCAGGGTTGGTGTGTGTGCAAGTCTGTGTGAGGGAAATGTCCCTTTTGGCAACTGGGAAAACACACTACAGGATGCACATTCCCCTTTCTAAACACTGATGATGTCAGCACCCTATAAGTACAGCAGGAGAAGGGAAACCTCCTAGTAATGCGAATAGTGTGCTCTGCTAATGCGTCTGTCTCAAGTGTCATAACATAGTTAGGTAGGGGTTTGAATCCTGCAAATGCTCAGTGTGTGTGGAGGGGGGTTAGTGTGTGTGCAATTCTGTATGAAAGAAATGTCCCTTTTGGCAACTAGGAGAACACACTACAGGATGCACATTCACCTTTCTAAACACTGATGATGTCAGCACCCTATAAGTACAGCAGGAGAAGGGAAACCTCCCAGTAATGCGAATAGCGCGCTCCGCTAATGCGTCCGTCTCGAGTGTCATAACATAGTTAGGTAGGGGTTAGAATCCTGCAAATGCTCAGTGTGTGTGGAGGGGGGTTAGTGTGTGTGCAATTCTGTATGAAAGAAATGTCCCTTTTGGCAACTAGGAGAACACACTACAGAATGCACATTCCTCTTTCTAAACACTGATGATGTCAGCACCCTATAAGTACAGCAGGAGAAGGAAACCTCCCAGTAATGCGAACAGCGTGCTCTGCTAATGCGTCCGTCTTGTGTTCCATAACATAGTTAGGTAGGGGTTTGAATCCTGCAAATGGCAAGTGCGTGTGGGGGGAGGGGTGGAATACATGTGTGAGAGAACTGACCCTTTTGCCAACCAGTACAACACACCAGCTGCTGCATATTCCAATCTCTACACAGAGATGATGTCAGCACCCTACAAGTACAGTGGAAGAGGGCAAATCTCCCAGTAATGCAAATAGCATGCTCTGCTACTGCGTCTCTCACTACTGTCATAGCACAGTTAGTTATGGCTTTGAATTCCACACATGACACGTGTGTTTTTGTCACACAGAATGCCCATGTGTGTGGGTTGTTGTTCACAATAATGCATGACATTGATTAAACCAGTAATGGCAATGGACACAGATGATGTATGTGTGTGCCAAATACACATATGTACCTGTGACCTTCAATAGTTCCCATATCTGACGCCTGCCACATGTGAATACATGGTATTTGCACTGGATATCATTATGACTGTGGTCTTTTGTGCGGGTGCTGCATGTGGTATGTGTATATACAGTGTGAGATGTATATGGTATCATCCTAGCAGCGAGGGATACACATCTGGTCTGGGGCATATAGTCTACATGTTGTTGATGAACAGGTGCTGCATGTTTTTACCTGTTGTGGGAGTGGTAACAAGTTGATCCATAGCAATGCAGTGACTACATGCTAGGAACCTTTCAGCTAGGGTGTTGTAGCTACAGTAATTTATCAGCATTCAGTAATACGTCAGCATTCCTGGTGAGGGTATGATGCCAACCAAGGTCAGGGTCATACCAGCCTGTGCCACATGCTCAGAGAGCCCTTCCATGTTCCCTATCATGTAGTCCAGGGAGGTACATCACAGGTCAGCCATAGTGGCATGGACAATGACTGAGTCATATGTGTCCATGCCTCTGACTGACCTGTATGCTTGTGTTATGTGGTGGACCATAGTGCCCCACGGGCATATCACTGTGACCTTCACCTTGTCCAGCCTGGTGAGCGGGACCTCATTGTACCGGACAATAAAGGTACCTAGCACAACTGTAGCAGGTGTGTTGTCTAGCCGTACAGGCTGTGACTGTTTGGCACACAGGATTTGTGTGCTATGTGTTGCATGTGCTGTGTTCTGGCTTAATGTATGCCTGTGTGCCAGCTGCAGAGGTGTCTGCTGCTCAGGCAGGATGCTATTCTGAGGCTCCACGAATGGCCCAGTGTGTTCACATGTTTGTATTGCTGTCAGTGTAGGTCTACATCAGACTGGTATTGTAGTCACTGTAGTATTTCATGCCACCTGACAGGTTATACCAGTACTGGGTTCAGAGTGCTTAGTCCCCAGTTTGGCTATGTGGTTGCATCTCATACATGTGTTGTACGTCCATGTGTAGGGGAGAGGGTTGACTGTGTACATGTGGCAGCTGTGACATTGCCACATGACCCACATATTCCACAACTGTACCATAGAGGTGACTGACAAGTGACCTTTGCACATGCTACCATAGTATTGTGATTGCCATGGTGATTAACAGCACATAGGGCCAATGGGGAACAAGGTACATAGGTTCATAGGTTCATAGGTTCATACTAGGCTATCTGCCCTAGGGCATTTATAAGCCTATCCAGAATGTGTTTGGCTTTTGCCACCCATTTTAAATTTATTTTACTATGCCCTTTTCCGAGGTTAGTATACTGTGCCTCTGTCTAACAGTGACACAGAAGTGATACCCGGGGTAAACCTACAATCTCCCATCCACTCATCAAGATTCCTCTTGAAGAGAGTCAATGAGGGACTCAGCCCAACCTGGACTGGGATTTTATTCCAGAGTGAAGGGAGCCTCTGGGTTATGAATCTGTCCCTCCAGCATGTCCTATTTATTTCAGTGCTGAGGTTCAAGTCTCTCGAGCACGTAGCTCGATGGGATTTGGATATTCTGAGGTGCAGCATGTCCATTAATTCCGGGTTGGACATGGCTTTATACGTCAGGCACAGATCTCCTCTGAACAGGCAGTATGCCACTGAGTAGAGCTGGAGTTTCTTTAACCGGGCAGCATATGGCATCTGTTTGAGCCCTTTGATCCTCTTGGTGAGGTACTTTTGGGGTCTTTCCAGTTGCTGCAGGTGTCTGGTAAGGTACATCCCAACAGGGGCATTGTACTCAATTATGGGCCTGATGAGGGATGAGTAAAGTGGCACGATGACCTCCCCTTATCTAGATGTGAATCCCTTCATGATGAGGTGGGCTATATAAAATGTTTTTCTAACCACTTTGGCCACGTGGTTGTCAAATGAGAGATTGCTATCAAATTGGGTCCCCAGGTCCCTAATTACTTCTTCTGTACTTAATGGATTACCACCTATATGGTAATTTGTGGGCACTTTGTTTTTGCCAAAGGGGATGACTATACACTTTTTGGCATTTAGCTTGAGGCCATGGCTCTGGCACCAGTTGTCTGTTTCTATGAGGCCCTTTTGGAGGATGCTTGTGTCGGCTGGAGAGTCGATTATGGCAGCCAGTTTGAAGTCATCTGCGAACTTGATCAGCCACAGTCCTTCCGTGTTGGCCTGTACCTCCGAGAAATATATACCGAACAAGAGAGGTCCCAGGACTGAGCCTTGTGGGACACCACTTGTAACTGGTTTGGAGTCTGACATGGCTCCAGCAATTCTAACCATGTGGGTTCTGTCCTTGAGCCAGTTTGCAATCCATCTAGTGACATAGGGGTTTATATTTAAGCTGGTGAGCTTCTCTATAATGCCTGAATGGGGTATTGTATCGAAGGCTTTTGCGAGGTCCAGGTAGGCTGTGTGGACCACCTTCCCCTCATCAATGGCCTTGGTGACTGTTTCAAAGAAATCAACCAGGTTTAAGAGGCAGGATCTGCCCTTAACAAAGCTGAACTGGGTAGGATCCAGTGTCTGTAGGTCCACAATATCTTTATTTATGAGGTCCATGATGATCCTTTCCATAGCTTTGCAGACCAAGCTAGTCAGGCTTATGGGGCGATAGTTTCCAGGATCCATTGAGGCACCACCTTTATGGAGAGGGACCACTGTTGCTGTACGCCACTCTTTGGGCACATATCCTGTAGTAAGGCTGAGATTGAACAGTAGTTTTATGTTTGGGTTTAGCTCTTCTTGGAGTTCATGTAGGACACAGCCTGGGACACTGTCTGGTCCCATTGATGCTGTGTTTTTTGCTTTGGAGAGGGCGGCTCTTACCTGAGCATCTGAGATGTCAGGGGGGCAGCACTCTGCTGGGATAGATATTTGCCCTTTTGGTGTGGAGGAGGGGAGAAGTTTGTGCTGAACCTGTCAGCTAGGATGTTGGCAATGTCTGTGGGTTCGGTGTTTCTTTTGCCATTTTGGACTAATTCTGAGCATATCTGGGAATTACTACCCAGGTTCCTAACATAACTAAAGAAAGCCTTGTGATTATCCTTAGTGTCCTGTGCAATTTCCTCTCAAAGCCGGCCTTAGACAATTTTATGAGTGCCCGTAGGTTTTTGCTAATACTGATCAGTGATGCCTTCCCTTTTTGGGATTTTGCTCTATCATTTAGTAGCTTCCTCCTTCTGTTGTATAGTTTGTTTATGGCTGGGGTCCACCAGACTGGACGTCTGCCTTTGGAGGATTGGGTCTTGGTTTTATTTGGGATCGCATGATCCATGCATTCCTGAAGGTGTCCATAGAATGCGTTTATAGAGGATTCTGTGGTCTGGGCCGTATTTTCCACAGGCCTGGGGGCTTTGAAGGATTCCACCTCAGTTTTGAGGAGTGTGAATTTGCTTTAGAGAAGTTTTTCACTGTAGATTTCTGGGCAGGGGGTGGGGTTGGGATGTGCATATCCAGTGAGATTAGTTTATGGTCTGATCTTTCCAGTGAGGGATACACTTCTGGTCTGGAGCATAGAGTCCCCATGTTGGTGATGATCAGGTCCAGTATGTTTTCCTCTCTTGTGGGAGTGGTAACAAGTTGTTCCATAGCATTTGAGTTTATAAATTCTAGGAACCTTTGGGCTAGGGTGTTGGAGCTAGAGTAATGCTCCCAGTCTATGTTTGGGTAGTTGAAGTCGCCCAATATAATGGTGTTTGGAGAGACCTTCATATTTTCCAGTGTTCTCAGGAAGGCCAAGTGGGGTTCCTGGGTTTGGGAGGGTGGTCTGTAGCAGGCTATAACCTGGAAGGCAGTTTTACCCACTGTTAGTTGCACATGGATAGTCTCTGATGCTTCGTGCTTTGCCACCAACCTGGAGGTGTGGGTATCTTTGATGAATATCAATACTCCTCCTCCTTTTGTGGTTCGGTCCAAGTTTTGGGGTTGAAAAGCATGGTATGAGGTATAACCTGCTAGTGCTGGGGTGCTCTCGGTAGCCCTGATCCAGGTTTCTGTTACTGCACAGATATCAATGTTCTCCATGCTAAGGAGAGTTTTGAGTGTGTGCATCTTGAGGTTTAGACTTCTGGCGTTGAGTAGCATTACTCTTATTCTTATCCCTTGTGATACCTATGGAGGTGGGTTTGTCCTTTGAGCCTTGCCTAAAAAAGCCACTATGGGGGTAGCAAGAGCCTTTGCCAATATCCGAAAGCCCAGGGGTGACAGGTGCAAGCCGTCCCTAGTGAAGCAGGAGGTTCAACAGAAGGTGAGTATGTGAGGGTGTAGTGCCTGTGATTAGTTAGCACTGGCATATATGACTGCTCACGTGGACAAATGCCAGGTAAGTCATATGCAATGTGTCACAGGCAATGTACATGTGAACAGGACAAACAGTGACGTTCTGTCAAGTGAGACATGGACATACATATAGTAAGCTATGCAGATGTCACTAGGAGTCCACAGAAGCTCTGTAACTCTGCATTGCAGGTGGGGTCAGTGTTCCAGGGTAACTGCAAGCAAACATGCATGCAAACAAAGCTACAGTAAGCAGGGCTGCATGTAATCCATTGTACAACAAACAAGCTGTACCACTTCCAATAGGTAACAGGTCAAATATGCAGGCACTATACACATGTACATGGAAATACACAGGTCAGATGGCTAGGGTCCAGTCTCAGCACACACAAGTGTACAGACCATGTACCGTCAGGATGTGCAATAACTGGATGGAAACCCAGGTGCTCATACCTGCAGTAATACACATGTCAAATAACAGACACTGAGCCTTCACTCAGTGGTTCCATACTTAGTAGGCTGTATGCTACCTGGCCTGCCACCACAGTATCCCTGACATGTATGGGGACTCTCCCTCCTGTGACAGTTAGTTTTGTGTGTTGGGGCTGTCTAGCATGGTATAAGATGTGAGCTTGCAGTGCTAGGGTGCTCCTGTGTGTCCTGTACCAGTCGTGTAGTACTGCACACATATCAACATCCTCAAACATCCGCATTGCAGAGTCCATTGTGGGCAACATGCCACTTGCAGTTTACATGTCCATCATTGCGTATCAATACTTTCATTACCTTATCCCCTGTGCTACCTATGTATGTAGCCTTCTGTTGACATCCTTACCACCAGTATGCCAACATGTGCAGATGATACACTATGGTACTTACCATGGGTGTAGACAACAGTACATGACAATCATACCCTTACTGCATCAGGCATGCTGGGATATACCCACAATTATATCAGCACACAGTACTGTTAACAACATGATACTATTACTACACGTCTATGTAGTCACCCTGTGCATCAGCAACATGTTAACCTGTACCTGCACTGATGTTACAGATTGCAGGAGGTGGCACAGTTTCATCATATGCACAGGGTGTGAACTTGGTATGCCTGAGTCAGCCACAAATACCACCAATTGACATGTATGTGTATGTGTGTTGGTGAGGGACAACAGTACAAGGTGGGGCAATGTTGATGCAGTGTGTGTGTGTATGCGGTAGCCCTAGGTGTTGTCAATTCACATGTGTGTATGGATGCACACAGTTCCACCTCATGGCTGCCATATACTGGCATTTGTGGACAGCCACAGACTGTACCTGCCAGGTCATACAGATCAGTGTCTCTGGCCACGGACACGGTACCTGTGCCTTGCAGGGGTGCTACAGACCATATCCGGTACCAACCCAGACTGGGTACTGTCATCAGAAGCAGGTGTTTGTTGACTGGACACAGATCCCTGTCGGGCCTGGCCAGAGCCACGTGCACGTGGTCTCCTGGGGCGGTCTGATGACAGCACAGACCCAGCATTGCTGGGGCTGCTGCTGGCACTATGGGGGAGGCCGCGGCCCTGTTGTCGTCCGCAATGACTGCCAGCTGCTGCTGTTGCTGGCATACGTCCACGTCGACGCCTCAACCATCCACCATCGCCCTGGCTCATGGACATGTAGTTGTGGAACCGGTCTAATATGTCCCCACAACGTCTGTCTATGACATCAGTGAAATTATGGATGGCAGCCGCAATGTCACGCATACTGTCAGTCATGGCTGTGCGACATGCTGTCAGCTCCCTCAGACCCAGTCTGGTGTACCGTTCCATATGTGACTGTGCCTGCATGACAGCCCAAAACATAGCTGAGGTTGTAAGACCTCTGTGGGCATGTCTGACAGGGGCAGTACGCCCGTGGATGCTCCCACAAGAACCCCTGGACATTTGTCTGTGTGGTACCATCTCAGGGCCATGCCCATGGCTGCTGTGTGGGGACGCATGTGCCACAGATACCACATTACCCTGGTCAATGCCCACTGTATCCTGTCCATCACCTAGGGACATTGGTGACAAAGGGTGTATTGGCAGGATAACTGTGAGCATTGATGGGGTTGACAGCTGTGTACTGTCAATTGGCTGACCAATGACGGACCCTGGCATACTTTCATGTGCCATTACACAGATGTCATCATTATCAGTACCCATGGCACCTGATTCAGGTTCCCTGCTGCATGACACCAGAGCAGAACCAGAACCTGTGGGAGGGAAACAGGAAACACAGTTTACAATGTCTACACAATATTACCAGTGATGCACACATCCACACATGCACAGGTCCACACATGCACACATGCACACGTGCACACATGCACAAATGCACAGGTGCACACATGCACACATGCACATAGTTGCACACATGCACACAGTTGCACACCTGCACACATGCACACAGTTGCACACAGTTGCACACTACTCAGTATGCGTGATATCAACACACAGACACAGACACATCTGCATGCATACGCAGAGCACTACTCAGTGAGCCTAATATTACTATTACTATCAAGACTATTAAAGGTATTGTTAATACACACTCACCAGCATGGATAGGCTGTATTACTGTTACACTGGTGGGACCTGCAGAAGTGAGGAAACTAATGTCAGTGGGCACAACTGTGCCATTGTTACTGAGTATGATACAGGTCAGTAGTACAACAGTCGCCTTTCACAGGTCAGCTGCTGATATTGAGAATATCACCCTTGCACATTAAATACTATGATGACAGCTACAAACCAAGGACACACCTCACACATGCATTAACTACCAGTGTACACTACAGTCAACTATACATATGGCATATTACCTGCACGCTCATAGTCTTGCTGCTGCGTGGCTCCAGCCTCCATCATAATGCATGTCTGCTGCTGTTGTTGTTGGCGGGCTGGAGCCACAACACTTATGAGTAGTCCCTCCAGTCTGGTGAGTGGGGGATGTGTAGCCACCCCACCACCTGTGGCAACCTGTTGCCTGTGGATATCCGATGCACGCTGATGGACATTTCTGATTAAATCACTGCATTGATGTCATACCTGCTCATATGTCCTGTTATGCGTGCCTATGTCATTTACCCGATGGACCAGGTCTTGCCACAGTGCAGTCCTGTCCTGCTGATTCTGGCTGATGCGGGAAAAGAGTATTGCATAATCCCACACCAGGCTCTGGTGTATCTCCTCATCCTCAGCTGCTGAGTAAGCTGGATTGCGCTGGTGAGCCATGGTCCTGAAAAAGGAAATAACATGATATCAGCAAAATATGTCAGCAGAATTTGGCACACATACTACACATGCTACTCGACTGTTGTGATTCAACATATCTCACATATATAGCATCTGTCTGTTTATTGGTGGATACACATGTAAATGGCCAGGTATCAGTGCTCAGCCAACAACTGTGCAACAGTACCTGGCACACTCCATATGACATACTACCAAACCCCAGCAGTCAGAACACTGATTCAGTTCCAAAGCACCTCCTCACTCTGAGGGTTTGTATCGAGGTACTGTATGGGGTACATCATCAACTACTGTGAGCTGACCACAAACTAATTGCCCTGGATATACATATCCCACCTCCACCACCAGCACAAACGACTATAGTGAATAACATTTCAAATGCAAACTTTACACTTTGTAACAGTGACATGGTATCCTTTCAGCCCACTGGGCCAGTGGAAGACACAACCCACAATGCTGACCCCTTCACAAATTATTTCTACGGACATCTCCGAGAATGCATGGATCATGCAATCCCATATAAGACCAAGGCACTCTCCACAAAGGGACAGCATCCTGTCTGGTGGACCCCATTCATAGACAGATTGTATAACAAAAGATGGAAGCTACTGCAAGACAGAGCATAAATTCCATAAAGGGAAGGCATGTCTGATCAGCACTAGTAAGGAGCTATTTTCTCTCATACAAACATCCATGGGCAACTTTGAGAGGGAATTCAACAGGGACACTACAGATAACCACAAGGCCTTCTTCAGTTATGTTAGAAACCTGGTCAGAAACCCTCCACTATGCTCATAGTTAGTACACAACAACAAATAATTCCCTGAACCCACAGATATTGGCAACATTGTGGCAGACAAGTTCAGTGCAGGTTTCCCCCCTTCCTCTCCCCCAAAATAAGACATACTTATCCCAGCTGACTGTAACCTCCCTGTCATCACAGATGTCCAGGTGAGAACCGCCATCAGGAAAGCAGGATACACAACATGAATGGGATCTGATGGTATCCCCGGTTGCATGCTACATGAACTCCAAGAGGAGTTAAACACACATATAGAAGTGCTATGTAACACTAGCCTGACTACAGGATATGTACCTGTACACTGGCGCACAGCAGCAGTGGTTCCACTACACGAAGGCGGCACCTCTACATACCAATACAATACAACACAATACAATATATTACAATACAATACAATACAATATGCTATTGCCCCTGGGACTACAGCAGCATACTGTTCTGCTACCCTGACCATTGTGACACATGTGATGTGATGGTACCTGCTGCTGTCAAACAGTTACACAGGGTGACTCATATGGCATATTACCTATCTGACTAACATTCAGCAGGAGTATGTGTGACATGTACTCATGGGGAGTCTTGCTTCTTAACACTGTGTAGTTTATTGCAGGGTATGTCTTATCTGTGGGTAGGAACCTGTACCTCCACCATGTGCTCTCTATTGCAGTGTCATGGACGACACACAGCAGTCATTTAGGTTGTGGATGGTGTGAGGTGTTACTATGGTTGTTGGACATCTGTCATGGGTGTGACTTAAGTATGTAAATCCAGGAGTGGTAACCTCTATGTGGGTAGTATGTGTGTACTCTGTGGTGTTGTCAGTCACTGTGCATTGGTAATGTGTTTGAGTGCATTGTCACAGTGTTGTACATGTCACTGTGTCCTTCTCCATATCTGTAGCTGTCATGTGAGGTACATACCGTGGCAGCCATTATGTGGTGTGGTGGGGTACACTGGCCTACATGTCCATAGCTGACACACCATGTCTGCTGACACATACCATGTGCAGGTATTCCAGGAATAGTGTGCCACTGTGAATATCATTGGGGGGACTATTGTACACATTTATGACCCTGTTCACCCTTGACACATGCAGTGGTGGACAGCCAATCACATATCTGGTGGTTACTGGTGTAGGTGATTTGAAATGGGGTATGGTACTCCAGTTTTGACACTGGTGTTCACTCCATGCCTTTGTCACCAGGCACCTGTTGCAATACATCTGTACACATGTGCCTCACTCAGAATATATATACATCTCTCTCTCTCTCTCTCTATATATATATATATATATATATGTATATAGATATATCTATATGTATATATATATATATATATATATATATGTATATAGATATATCTATATGTGTGTATATATATATTGATGTACATATATTGCTACAGATATGGAGAGAGGGGGGTGTGTGACAGAGAGGGGGTGAGAGTGACAGAGGGGGTGGGACAGCGGGAGTGTGAGATCGTCATATACAGTCATACCTGTAGATAGTCAGATCTGTCTGTCTATGTATATGTATCTACATATATCTATATCTGTATGTGTGCATTACATATATATGTTTGTACATATTCTATCTATCTACATCTGTCTATGTATTCCTACATCTCTCTCTATGTATGTATACATATATGCATAATATATATAAATATATATATATATATATATATATATAAATATATATATATATATATATATATATATATATATATATATATATATATATATATATATATACATACATACATACATATATTGACATACATACGTATCCATATGATAGATAGGTATATCAACATGTTTGTTTACAAAACTGTATACACACACAAACATACTGCTAAACATACATAACTGTGAAACCTACTTTGTACATTGCACTACAACCTACATTCAACCTACATTGATATGTGCACATAGATGATCTCACATACATATGTATGTACAGCCTTCACTGATAGTTGCTGTATGTCCCCTGCCCTTTGCACATCTTCATATACATATGGATACAGACCAATGACACATATGGAGGGTTCACAGTATGTAGACTTTTATAGTATTACTTTACATTACCTGTGTTTGTCACAGCTGCTTGTGTTGCCATCTGGTTTTGTGTCCTGCTGCTCCACTTGCCAGTTGTCAGCTTTCAAGTGGTTGTTGCTGACCGGTTTTGTTTGTGTATGTTTACTTTTTCTCTCTCTCTCTCTCTCTCTCTCTGTCTCTCCCTACCTCCACAGGGTGCAATGAAAGTATTGCATGTGTGGACTGGGAGTACAGCATGCTTTTGTAGGTATCTGCATATGTCCATGTGATGGCCTCTGCACCAATTGTTAGCCAGCATTTGCTAATTGCATGCAGCCAGTTGTGTACTGATTGCAGTTCTCACTGTGATTTCAGGACAGTGCTATAAAAAGGTATGTGAGATAGGCATAGCCCTTTCAGATTTTAAGGGCAGGGACCATGCTGGTATGCTGTGGACACTGTTCTGTGAGTGTAAAGGTTAGTATCGCTCTCATATTTCCGGCTGTGTTGTAGATTAACATTTCTCCATTCATTTCTCCAGTTTCCTGTACTAAGTGTGTATGTACACTGACACCTAAGACTACTACTACTGTTAATGTGGGTGTGTGTGCTTTCCTGTGGGACATGTGGTGTAACTGGTGTATAGCAGTGGCTCTTGCACTTTGTTGCTATGGCTTCAATATTTGCCCTTTACATTCACTACTTGTATGCCTGCTATCTGTCTTGACTGTAGTGTGTTGCTGTGGCTTTCCTATTTTCCATGTACATTCACACCTTGGAATGCTTGCTATATCTGCTAGGGTGTTACTGCATGCAGTGTGGTCTGGCCATGGTGTGGGCCTTGACATCTATTAGGGAATTTGAGTATGCTGCTGAGCAGGCCCCAGAGACTCTCAGGTGCATCTTTTATCTGCCTCATGGAATGGTACATATCAGTGGGGTACACCCATTAAATTGTCTGGTATTCTGCAGTTGTGACTGTGGGATAGCATGAGCATATGTATTACTACACTATTTCTGCCATGCAAGTGGTGCATACTTTCAGTACTTCATAGTTACCATTGCATGTGTTGTAACACCTTTCTGCCTACTGTTTGTACATTTCACATGGAATCTGTGGGGCATCCCTGTAACTCAGTCACTGTTGCTATGTCTAGGCTCTTAACTATTCAAATATGGCAGTGTCAGACCTCTCAAGTGTACAGATATTTGCAGGTTGTCCTCATTTCTGCCTCATATTTTGGTCAATATCTCATGAACAGCTCTTTCTGGAAAATCACTCTGGGCTCAAGTCAGACTATAGTGACAAACATTTAAGTTTCAGACTTCATACCCTTCCAAACATCCAACAAAATGCAGAACCTGTTACTCTCTGAACTGTCTAAGTTTGTTGTAACATTATTTGGAATGTGTCCCTGTTTTTGGCCCTTTGCTCCACATATTTTATTACTTGGTCCGGATGTGTTCCTGTAAGAGGTTGTGGGGTATGGGCAGTGATTATCCTGCTGTGAGTATGTGTGTGGCTTGCAAGGTGCTACAGTGACATTATTACCTACTAGCTACCAACTAGCATGGCTGTTTCTGTTCGCACACTACTATTATAGAAATCCACTAGATTTGACAGTAAATATACATGACATGCTTTGTGTACTACACATCCTATATTCCCTTTACATTCATTCCTACTATTACATGATATATTTATTGTAGCACAATGTTCTTATATAACAGTCATGGCTTAGTGGTAAGTCATGCAGACTACTGTTTCCAAGGTCCTGGGTTCGGGACTGACAGTGGGATTTTATTTTGCTTTTGAACAGACTACAGGACCTGTCATTCAGAGTGACTAAGGCACTTTTAAGCAGTTGTAACCAGGTTAGCGCTGGTTTGCGCGGAGCTCCCACATGCGCACTGGCGTTCAGCTCCGCGCACACCCGCTTACAACCACTTAAAAGTGCTTACTCTTGTGCACACCCGCGCTATTTTCTTTGAAAGAAATGAAAATGGGGAGACAGGAAAGTGGTGAAAAAGGGGTCACAAAGAGGGTAAGACAGTAGGGAAACAAGCTTGGGTTTTGCAGGAGGGATGTAGGTAAGGCCCATAGCTGCCCATTTCTTCATCAGCAACAGCTGTGCATATGTTTGTAATTTGGTGTGACATTTGAAACCTTCCACCCCTGAGAGAGGTGTAAGGACAACAATAATACTTGTTGTACAGCCAATTGTAATTGACAGTTTCCATGTTCAGCAGACATGTGTGCAAAATGGGCAGCTATGTATGGGGCATAATTTTTTTGTGGGTACAGAGTGCCCTTTTTTTTTTTTTTTCAGGTGAGAGTGGTATGTCAGGTAAAGGAAGTCGGTATAGCTGGGGAGGTAGGTTGGGTAGATCAACAGCCAAGACAAACAAGACGCATACAGGGGTGGTGTATGACACGTGTGGGGGGGGGTTACACAATTGACGGGGACGGATGTTTGGATATCTAGAGCCCATGAGCCCACAGATGGCAACAGTGGAACTGATATCCCCACCCATGGGCAGTTGCCACTGTGCCTTCACTGCCCAGGACGGGGTTGTGCTGGAGGCTGTGTAGGCCGGGCAGCAGGCATGCCTATTAGTTGTGCCACCTGTGCCTCAAGCTGGCATAGGGGCCCAAGAACAGCTTCCTGGATCTCCCTACGCACCACAGTCTGGACGCTATGGAGGGTGAGTGGTTGTTCTCCTCTGGCCACACTTGCAGAGGGGGGACGAGCCCCATCCCCTTCAGCGCTTCCACCCACAGGTGGCACAGGGCCACCGGAGGAGGGTCCGGACTGGGCACTACTGCCAGGTGAACTCGCCAGCTGAGGTGGGAGAGGTGGGTCCGCTGGAACCCGCCTTCCCTGTCGTCCTATGTTTTGCATTATGTCATGACAGTTTGGGTTAGTAACATACAATACCAATCACAATTAGTTGTAACAGCATGCATTAATATTCCCATTAACCAAACACCCAGATATTCAAACCGTTGAACAGCAAGCATAACACATGCATAATTTGAACAGCAATACACAGTCCAACAACATGCAGGGTTGATTGATGGCAACAGGCCATCAGGTTTGGATGTATGAACAGGGCAGATGCATCAACATACATGCAAATATGTATGACCCAACAGGACAAATGTCCAGGGGTGTTAATTGTGATTGCACATACCAATTTCACGTGGAATGGATTATATGTGGTTATAGGGTAGGGTGAAGAAAATTTAATTAACACCTTCAAATACCAATACATATGCTGTACATTTCTAATAGCTGCAGATATATACACACTACAGTTATACCTACAGTTTCCTATGTGATAACTACTTCAAGTTGGTGATAGGAATGTTACTGCTACATCAATATACATTTTCATTTTTATTCATACACATTCATATCTGGCTCTGTTCAGCTACATCATCCTGCTACATTTGCTTTATATAGCTATAGACAACTGTGGATGTTTGGTATTTCAGACAACCATACTATCTGCATATTGCAGACTGAGAGCAACATATCCAGATTTTGGGATACACATTCCAGCTGCAGGAACATTTTGAACACATTTCACAGTTTGGTTCTGCTTGTCACATTCATTTCATTCTGTACTGACTGCATTATACTTTATTCAGGAGTTATTACTACTTTATTGGTGGATTCATAACTCTTTCTCACACTCTCTCACTTGTTTTATTTTTACAATTCAGGATGGTACTTACTTCTAGGCTTTATTGACATGTTTTACCTGTAGTTATTACAATCCTTTCCAACAGTCTCACTTCTGTCATGTTTCTGTATTTCATCAGGGATATATTTCACACGTGTTTTACTCAGCTTCTGCAGCTGTACTTTTCAGCCTGCTGCAGGTTGTGTACTATTATATTACAGGTGGGACATCTTTATTTCAGACTTTATTTCAGACATTTTCATTTTTCTGTTTGGATTACAGACTGCAACACACTTTTGTAATCAAGCAATACTTGCAAACCCTCTTACACTGTTACTTGCACATTTTATTACTTGGTGACTACACTGCACTCTTTTGCTAACTGTCATACTTTTATATTTATTTACAGTTACAGGGAGAGGATTACTGACCTGCCTGGTGGTGCAACCGCACCAGCCTATCGCCATAGGCTCTATGGTTCGCAGAACGGACACCTGCAGCTGTAATATAAATAAAGTAATATTGGAATACACATCTCCATAATATCAGTTAGGTTAATTTCTTACATAAATAATTAGATGTAACTTAGTAGTGGGGCGTTGGGCATTTGCCGGGCCTCCTGGATCCAACGGTTCAGTTGGTCCTGCTTCCATCTCTTCAGGTCCGCATGGTGGTGACGGACCTGCTCACCATTCCTTGGTATCCCTGTGGCACTGGTAAAATCATGAGCCAACCAGTCCCACGCCTCAGCCCTATATGCTCCCCACAGGACCTGGCCCTGCATGAGTTGGGCCTCATGATTGTGGACAAGGAGCCAAACCATATATTTGGACTCCTCAATGCCCCACCTCTGTGCTCGAAAGCAACTACCCTCACCTACACCTGACATTCTGGCTGCAAGTTGGTTCTACAATCGGTTATGCTGTGTATTCCCGCCTATGGGGCTTATATATGCCATTTTTCCCGCACTTATCTGTGATTGGCCATTTTGGAATTGTATCAGCTTCACAAAACCTGCTTTGTCATGCTCCTCTTTCTATATATTTGCTATTACTGCATTTCTAAGTATAGCTGTCATGGCTTAGTGGTTCAGTACCTTGACTATGGTGCATGGTATCCTGGGTTCAAACCTGGCCACTGCTTTTTATATTTTATGACTGTCTACACAGGCTAGGAGGTGTGTCTGTGTAAAGGCAGTTTTGTTACAGCTTGCTCAACGTTGCCCGTCGGTTAGCTTGTTGGTGCGGTGCGCAGCTCCGCGCAAATGGGTTACGCTGGTTTACACTTCATTTGGCTGTCAGCACGCATATTACACTCAGCTCAGCTAGGGGCAAACAGTTTCAGCGTGTTAAACCACTGCTCACCTACGGGCACTCATTTTGCACCTGTTGAACCACTGCTCACCTTTGGGCACTCATTTTACACCTGTTAAACCACTGCTCACCTACGGGCAGATGCACTCAACTTGTTAAACTGTAGCTCAGCTATAGGCACATCTGGCATTTTTTATTATTTTGTTATCTCACATTTCTTCAAAATAAATGGCCTGTTTCATTACATTTTACATAAAATATAATTTTATATGTGTACATATATGTCAGGGACTTGTTTCATGCTTATTTCACTAAAAATCAAAATTGATGTTGTGGGGGCTCGAACCATGACTGCCTGCTCTTCAGCCGACGTCTCTACCGCTACGCCATTGCTTTTTGGCTTACTTTGCATATTTAGTTCTTATATGCTTTTCCATTGACTGCTAACTGTGGCTTAGCTACGGGCACGCCTGCGCAAACGAGCGCACTCATGGGCAAACATCTTTACAATTTAAAAAAAATATAACATGTTCATTTATATATTTTATGTTCATAGTCTGTGGGGGCATGTGTTGTGTTGTGTTTATTCACATTTCCATGGACTCTGTCATGGGGGTTTACTTTCGGGACATTTACTCTTCTGGGGGCATGTCCGTTTGCAGGGCTCGGCCTACGGACATGCCCCCTACTGTCTTCCATGGACCGTGTAAGCTTTAGGTGTGATTCAGCATGCCCTCATGCATATGCATGACATGCTGACGTCACACTGTTTAACTGCAACCTCCGTGTAAGCCTTGTAACTCTTACACGGAGGCTTCGTGAATCCTGCCCTAATTGTTGGTTAATTTTGAAACCCAGTGGAATATGGGAATTATGAGAAAATTAGTATTTATTTCTACAAAAGTCCTAAAGAGTAGCTTGTGTGAGATGTGTGGCAACCTGCGATTGTTATTATAAACCTGAGTAGGTTTCAGAGGGACACTGAATGCTGACTTCAGTAGAGGAAACTACTGAACTGCAGCTGTCTGACCATTTACATTCAGTAAAATGACAATTAAAAGAATGTAGACTAAGCAAATTAGGACTGACAGTTTAGTCAGTAGGAAAATAGAGGGACAGGTGTACACTATAGTCTGTGTTCTACTAGTATAAACAGCTACAGTAATACACCTGAACCTATAATATCCTAGTATCCCATTTGAAATACTTAATGAAGTAGCTCAGAAATTGCAATATCTGAAAATACTATATAAATCTAGTATGCTTTATCTAGATTTTTGATTTCTCCTACTTAAAATAACCACTGCTTAACTTTTCTTTCTTTTTTTCTTCTTCTTTTTTTGTACATCTGCAGCCTTCATTTAAGACTTTTTTCTTCTTTGAGCAATCAAAGCTATTTCCCACTCTGCTGGCAAAAATTAGTGTCTTACATGT
The DNA here is from genome assembly GCF_019279795.1 of Protopterus annectens. Lineage (NCBI taxonomy): Eukaryota > Metazoa > Chordata > Ceratodontiformes > Protopteridae > Protopterus > Protopterus annectens. The sequence continues at coordinate 892,991,566 of NC_056731.1, forward strand.
AACTATTTTCACTTTTGTACCATGACTGACCACAACAAATCCATTTTTCTGATGTAATGCTTCTGTCCCAAAGTATGATTATCAGGGACTTGCACCCCATCCTTTCAAGAGTCAAAGTCTACTGCCTGGAATATTACATTCTTATTCAGCATACACATAAGTGACTTATCAGACTAGGTGTGTCCTCTTTGCAAATTTCTACATCTGCCACTTTATATTCTTGAAATGCTTGAGCTTTATACTACTTCTGCTTTTCTCTGGTGGTATACATATTGAGGGTCATACCTTTCTTTTCAAAGGGATTTGATATTGATCTTGCATCATTTAATCATACATTCTCAGAATAATCTCTATGAGCATGTGTCCATATATGGGGTTGATAGAAAAAGATTTAGCATTCTTAAGATGTCTACCAGTTATTCATATAGTGGGGTGAGCACTTCTGATTTTCTTTTGGAAATACCCCTTTGTCAGAATCACAGGGAATGTCCAGTCTGCTTCACCACATAATTTCTCCCAGTTTGGTCATTTAATTTAACTGCTACATTCATTTTATGGATGATAAAGAGTTTCTAATCCCATCCCAACAGTCTTTATTCTATCCCAAGGTTTGTGTTACCCAGTTTTATGATTTGTGCTTCTCATCATATAAAACTTAATTTGTAGTTATTTGGCACTTTTCAAACTTACTTAAGTTACTGTTGAACTTTTATTTCATAGGTTCATAGGTAGGTACTAGGCTATTGGCCCAAGGGCCTAAGGAAGCCTAGCCAACAAGGTTCCCTGGTTTACACCACCCAAGAAAGTTATTTTCCTGTGCTCCTGTCGAGCAGAGCCACAGAAGTGATCCCAGGGGTGAAGTTAAAGATGTCTATTCACTATTTACGGTGTAATTCACCACCTTTCCTCCAAAAGTCATCCATTTTAGGAGGAATTACGAGGGACAGAGCCAAAATCTGAGTCAAAAATCAGGGACAGTTGAGAGGGTTTCCACATTCCGTGTAATTTGTCATGAAGTCTGGGAGGTGCCTGGATGAAAACGCATGTCTTGTGGAGTGTTAAGCTTGTATGTACTAGCCAATAAAGAGTGGAGTTTTTCTGTCTTCGAAATCCAGTCTATTTTGCTTATTAGTTACCTTTTTGACTGGTTCCTCGTTTTTTGGTTATTGATCCCCGGGGTGTATTTCCTATTTCCCATCCACTAATCAAGATTTTTCTTGAAGATTGCTAATGAGGAACTTTGCTTGACATAGATGGGTAGCTTGTTTCAGAGTATGGGAAGTCTCTGGGACAGGAATCTATCCCTCCAGCATGTCCTGTTTATTGTGGTGACAAGGTTTAGGTCCCTAGAGCGTGTAGCTTGGAGAGATTGGGATTTCTTTAGGTGTAACATGTCCAACAGCTCTGTGTTTACCATAGCTTTATATGTTAGGCAGAGATCACCTTGGAGTAGGTGATATGATACGTAGTAAAGCTGGAGTTTTTTGAGATGGTCAGTGTAGGGCATCTGTTTGAGGTCAGTAATCCTCTTTGGAGGTACTTCTGTGGCCTTTCCAGCTGCTGCAGATGTCTTGTGAGGTACATTCCAAAAGGGGCGTTGTACTCTATAATGGGTCTAATGAGTGTCGAGTAGAGGGGAGCAATGACCTCTTTTTTTCTGGATGAGAACCCTTTTGTGATGAGGTGTGCCACGTAGAAGGATTTCCTGACTACTGTGGTGATGTGATTATCAAAGGAGAGACTACTGTCCACCTGGGTCCCAAGGTCTCTTATCACACATTTGGCATTAAGTAGACTGCCGCCTATGTGGTAGTTCATGGGTACAGAGTTTTTACCAAAGGGGATGACAATGCACTTTTTGGCATTGAGCTTGAGGCCATGGCTCTGACACCAGGCATCTGTCTCAGTGAGGCCCTTCTGTAGGATGTTCACATCATTTGGGGACTCGACTATGGCTCCTAGTTTGCAGTCATTTGTGAACTTCATTAGCCAAAGGCCTTTTGTGTTAGCCTGTACTTCAGAGAAGTAGATACCAAACAGGAGAGGTCCCAGGACTGAACCCTGTGGTACTCCACTTGTCACTGGTTTGAAGTCAGATTTGGAGTTTGCAACTTTTACAGTGTAGGTTCTGTCGGTGAGCCAGTTGGCAACCCATCTTGTGACGTAGGGATTTATGCCTAGTTTAGTGAGTTTAGCTATAATTCCAGAATGGGGGATGGTGTCAAAAGCCTTGGCGAGGTCAAGATAGGCTGTGTGAACCACCTTACCCTTGTCTACAGCTTTGGTGACTGCCTCAAAGAAGTCGATCAGGTTCAGGAGGCATGATCTGCCTTTCACAAACCTGAACTGGGTGGGGTCCAGAGTTTGGAGGTTATCAATGTCTTTGTTTATGTGTTCCATGAGGATACGTTCCATGGCCTTACAGACCAGGCTAGTCAGGCTAATAGGGCGATAGTTCCTAGGATCAGTGGTAGCTCCCCCTTTGTAAAGTGGGATAACTGTTGCTGTGCACCATTCAGTGGGCACAAAGCCTGTTGTAAGGCTATGATTGAACATGGTGCTTATGTGGGGAGGCAGTTCGTTCTGAAGGTCGTGTAAAACACAGCCTGGGATGTTGTCTGGTCCCATGGATGCTGTGTTTTTGGCTTTAGAAAGTGCAGCTTTTACCTGCGTAGTTGTGATTACAGGGACTTTGCTTTCTTCCTGTATAGGTATGAGCCCTTTAGGGGGTGAGAGGGGGGTAAAGTTAGCACTGACCCTATCTGCCAGGATGTTGGGAATATCAGTTGGTTCTGTAATTCTCGAGGCATTGTGCTGTAACTCATAGCAGATCTGGGTGTTGCCATTGAGATTCTTGACATAGCTCTAGAATGCTTTGTGGTTATCCTTAGAATCAGTGGCGATTTTGTTTTCATAGATAGCTTTGGAGGATCTTATAAGGGATCTTAGCTTCTTACTGAGGCTGACCAGGGAGCTCCTCCACTCATGGGATTTTACTCTCTTTTGCAACAGTTTCTTCCTTCTGTTGTAGAGTTTGTTTATGGCAGGGAACCACCAGATTGGCTTCCTTTTTTGGAGGGTAGCGTCTTGGTTCTGTTTGGGATAGCACGATCCATGCACTCGTGTAAGTGCTTATAGAGTGCATTTGTGAAGGATTCAGCAGTTGTAACTATATTGTCCATCTGCATAGGTGTCATGAAGTTCACCACTTCTGTCTTAAGAAGCATGAAGTTGGCTTTGGAGAAATTTTTTTACTGTAATTTCCTTAATGGGGGGTGGGTGCAAGATGTGGATATCAAGGGTGATTAGCTTATGGTCATATCTGACCAACGAGGAGTTGACTTCAGGTGTGGAACACCAGTCATTCATGTTGGCAATGACTAGGTCTAGGATACTGTTGCCCCTGGTGAGTGTGTGGATAAGTTGATCCAGGGCATTGGAATTTATGAATTCCTGAAAGCGTTGAGCAAAGGAGTTGGTGCATGAGTAGTTTTCCCAGTTAATGATGGGGTAGTTGAAATCACCCATTATTAGGGTGTTTAGTTGAACCCTAATATTTTCCAGTATATCAAGAAAAGAGGAGTGGGAATCCTGGGGCATGGTGGGAGATCTGTAGCAAGCTACAATTTGGATTGCAGTTTTGCCCAGAGTTACTTGCACTTGGATAACCTCGGATGCATTATGCTGAGAAACTAGCCTGGAGGTGTGAATATCATTAATGAATATGTACACACCTCTGCCTTGTTCCGGTCCAGGTTAGATGGCCGAAAAGTGTGGTATATCCTGGTAATGCAGGAGTGCACTCTGGGGCCTTGAACCAGGTCTCAGTCACTGCACAGTTATCAATGTTATCCATTTTAAGGAGTACCTCAAGGTAATGCATTTTAAGATTTAGACTTCTAGCATTGAGTAGCATTACCCTCAGTTTTTGCTTGCCTGTTCCTGTTATGGTGGTGAATTTGTCATTCGAACCTTGCCTAAAAAAGGCACTATAAGGCAAGAGCCTTAGCTAGTATCATGAATCCCAGGCCATTTCTGGCAAAGCATTTCTTTGAAATTATGTTGCAAAATGGGGTGAGGCACTTGACATACTCTTTCCATTCATTTGTTCTATGCCCTGATAAAACAGTGGAACCAGGAGCCACCACATTCTGGACGGAAAGGGGTATGCTGTTTTTCAGTCTGTCTTGGCCTCAAAATGCACTTTGTGTCCCCCTTAATATGATGCAACCTAGACACTGTAAATCAGGTGATTTATTTCTGTATTCTCTGAGTCTGGAAACTGTATCTCTGTTTTTCTGTACTAAATTACTCTGACCTGTACCATCTTACGTAGATAAAATTATTTCATGAGGTGTTTCAGTCTTATTCCAGGAAAAATCAGTTAAATTGCAACTTTTTGTATGTTTTTCATGTGTATATATTATCTCCCATACTTTCTTAATTATGTGTCCAGTATAGCCGGTCTTGCTAAGTTATCTGAATGACAGCTGACATTTCATATATTAAGTATTCAGTCCCATCAGTTTTTTGATCGCATGGTTAGAAGCAATATTTTACAGACTGAAAATGAGAGTACTTAACCAGTGTTTTCTTTATGTTGTGCAGCAGAGTTGACCCGTTTTCTTCATATTAATATTTATTCCACAACTAACTCTTCGGAAAATGGTTTCACTTTTGCTGTGTTACTTATAGAACTTGACTGACCTCAGGAAGGCTTATAGCCAACATGTGAAATCTTGTACAGTGAGTTAACATTTTAAATTACAGAAACAATATAGTCTATTATTTACATTCAGTTAAGACAAATATCGGAAACAAAGTACGATCTAGTCTTTAAAAAAGATGCTGGGAACTTCATGGCCTAAGGCAGTCAAATTGGAATCAAGAAATAAAAGAGTCCTGAAGTGTTTCTTGGCAATAAGTTGCACCTGTGTGATATAGGGAGAAAAATAATTCCTGGATGAGATTAAGTATATTGGATGGTAGAGCTGTCCTCCAACAAATGTGTACATTAATTATATAACAATAAAAAGAAGCTGTGCTTTTGTGTTTTACCATATCTCTAAACATGCTGTATATGCAGCTGTGTTTTAGCCGTAATGTTGGATAGTTAGACTATGCACTGATTGCTTGGATCCTGACATTGTGGGAGTTGTTCTGGGATAAAGTACAAAGATTATACTTGGCTACACACTTGACAGCATGTCTTTACAGACTAAAGTAAAGTGCATCATTTGCAAAAACTGAATTATAGGTTGTAGTGTATAGTGGTCTGAGAATATTCTGTTCCCAGCTCAGTTTAACGGCCTAGCTCAAATTCCATTGGTTACCTTCTGCTACTTTTTCCTCCATTAAATAAGCTCAAAATGTAGCATAACTGCCTAACCACCCGTTCTGGGTAGCAGAAAGTGCATATAATAAAATTAGCTACATATCCCAAGTATACAGGCAGCATTTGTATTTTTGAACTTGTAGCTTAATGAGCGTTTCATGGTACATGCAAGCCATGTGGCATCATAAAAATGTGGAACAGCATGAATGCATGCATATTGTAAGACTTACAATGTTACCATTGGGAATTCTGAACTGTCTGTTTCTGTGCTGGTGATATGTGTAAAGCTGCTAGTTATTTAAAAGATAACATATGCTTTTGTGCAACAGTACTGTATTTACACATGCTGTGTAGACATGCTGAATGGAAAGTACATGGACTATTCAGTTACTCTGCATTTATCCTTCGGAGTTTTGCAGAATTCCGCAATGGATTGTGCCTGGATTCCTTCTGATAATATGTATTCTGGATAATGCAGTAGAATTCCATAAGTTAGAAAGGGATAAACATTAAGAATCATGCAAGCTTTTTGGAATAATCATAAAATATGATTTGTGCCACACATATTAGCAGCACAATCTATGATGATGTATAAAATGTGACTGTAATAGCAAGTTTGGTCTTACTTATGCAGAGACATATCACACAATGCTACTTGTTTGTATACAATTACACAGCTGCAGTGAGGACCATTCTGTAAACCACATTTACCACAGGCCACACCTGACAGTCCACAGAAGTTACTTTTCTAAATGATTTTTGCCACTACTACCTTAATGAGTATCGATAAATGACAGTGGTTTATCACACCTTGAGATGGGGATCAAAAGTATTCTGACATTTAAATCAATCTATATCTGCAATTCCACCTCTTAGGACTTGCCACATTAAACAATTTAACACTTAAAAAAATAACATTCTTCATGATGGAGCTACCAACCTTAAAATAATATTTGCTCTGCTTCAAGAATGTTTGACATGTGTATTGGCCATGCTTATGACACATAAATGATTCCATTGCATGTATGTTGTCCCAGGCCTGTCATTATGCGTAAAAAATTGCATTGTTATCCCAGTGAGTACATTTGTGGTTCACAGCATATCTGGCTTTGCAGTGTTATAGTTGTCTCTGATTTAGACATGCACTCACTAAGAGGGTCATAGTCTTGAAATCTCCATGGACATACCTGCAGTGCTTATATACAGCTGCTTGGCATCTTTTAGACTAGTGCTGGTAAGTATTCAGCAGATTCCTCTACACTGGATGGACATGGTACTCCATCTGACAGTAGGGTTATATGGCTGGCATATAAGCTATATCTGTGTGCTGAAGTTGTGTTAGATCTGCTTAAAGCAGACCATTTTGCTTATACTGATATCTAAAGGGGGTTTGAATCCCACCTTGACATAGTGCAAATAAGTCTACCTACACATTTTTCATTCACACACCAGAAATTGGTACCTCACACCACATTGATGGCATTAAAACAACATTTCCCATGGATTATAACTTTACAAAATGAAATGCTGCACATCTAGGCACAGGTCTCTATATATTTGTGGGGAAACAGATTTTATTATATAGCTGTATCACAGATATTGTGTCCTAAGCTACTAAAAAACAACCGAAAACTGAAATGTGTTTTAAACACCTTTATCTAACACCAAGGTAAATTCTGTAGCCTTACAGCATAAATAGTGTAACAGAGGTAGCATCTAATATACAGCCATATCACTCAGGGTACTGAATGTAAAAAGGAGGTGCTAGCATCCAAACTACAATCAATGGATGTAAACAATGTAGGCAGAGGGTACGAATGAGTCCAAGCCAGCCATCAGCTAGATTTAGTGCTGATATGCTGTGCTGCCCGTGCACTGGCCCAGTAATCAGGAAGCCTCAACCCTCACCACCAGCACCAGTGAGGGGCGTGCACATTGGGAATAATAACATGTGCACACACAGTAAAGTATAATTTCCCTTAAGAGCACACAGAGATCACAGTCAGTCTGGGGCTGGTTTCTCCCTTTCTCTACAGATCTCCAATAAGACTCGACACTTGCACAGCTATAGGGTTCAGATCTCACCCGAGTAGTCAAGCCAAAACCTCCAGCACCCTCTCTGTCCAACCAGTACTTCGTGTCCCTGCCCAAGTAGCTGACTCACACATTATTTGAAATTTGGTTTATATGCAAATGCACAGACACTCCTGGGGAAGGCTGGTACAGGTTCTCCAGCTATACCCCTCCTGCCAGGCTATAAGGTGGTAATCACTGCCACCAACTACTCTTATCAGCTACTAATAAGGCCCTTCCCAAAGGGTGACCAGTTTCACTGTGTAATATTACTATTATCTAAATAATAATTGTAAGCCTGGGCTAAGGATATTATGGACTGGCTTAGTACAGTATCACTAAATACATGTAAGTACTCTAGAGCTTAAATTATCTCTACACAAAACAGCCACAGTTGAAAGGTTTGAAAATATTTAATAATAAATAATAAAACCACAAGACAATACTTATTACTTCAACACAATGACATTACAGAGTTCAGAAATCACAGGAAAATGTTTAAAACAATACTAGACTAATCTGGCTATTTCTATCTGTCTCTAAGAGAAATCACTGTTCACAATTCTACTTACATACAGAGGAAACAAGTGCTGGTGAGTGGATGCTCTTCAGACAAAATCCAAAATGATCTCTTTTCTTTCTGTCCTTAAACTGATAACACAGTACTTCTGAGTCATTTCAGATTACATCATTCTTAACACTTCTGATTTAGTTTCCCAGGCTAACAGAAACTCAGAATTTACATTTCTTTTTGTAATCTGCACCTGCAGGAAGCCAAAGCAATATAAGACATTTTACATGTAAAACCTTTAATAATTACCTTTTAAATTAAAAAAAAATGAAATAATTTCTTAGTCCAGACAGCCTGTCTCCGAGCTGGAGATCAGTCATAAAATGCTTGACTTATCAGCTTTGTTCCAGCAGGGTGCACTGTGGTTACATTTTTGAAGCTCAGTACAACAATATAGTTTAATCCTAACATATAGTTCTCTTTACATTTGTAGAACAAGCTTGTGGATTACATTAATATTTGCAATGACATAGAATTATTTACAAACTTTATCTAGCTAGGCTGGCAGCCTTCACATATGCTAACTGTGATACAGATGACACTGCATACATACATACATACATACAGGAGATAACTCTCCAATATTGGGTCTATTTCCATGGAAGGCACTACTCTGAACCTTTTCTCCTGACAGTTCCAATTGCTAATGGAGGTGTCTACATAGTCCTTATACTATGAAAAAGTGCCACACCTGATGAAGATATGACCTCACCCCCCATCTTTAATAAGGGCTTTTGTGCTGTTTGTCACAAGTAAAGTATTTAGCAAGGTTGCCTTATTGCAAGTTATGGAGAAGTTGGGCTCATGAAATCTTTGTATCCTGCTATTATGGGTCCTGAGATGTTTACAATACTGCTATTGCATTTTCTTCACATTGATGCCTATTTGCCAAGACAAATGGCAGCAATAACTGCACTTAGCATCTGTTTCCTATTTCTACAGGGCTTTCCTTTTTTTCATTATGTTTTTTTCCAGTGGTACATGGGCCCATTGATTGCCTGATAGTGAGGATCATCCTCAGACCTGTTGGAGGGGAACCCTCATCCAAACAGACAGAAAGACAGACAGGCAACAAGGATGCTTATGCGCTTGCCACTATACATGCAATAAAAGTATTTTTGTGGTAAGGCCCTAACCCCTCTCCTGATAATGATTTGCATACCTTAACACTGTAGGGACTACACATAATCCCTCATGTCTTTGCATATTGGGTGCTTCACATGCAAGGACTTTCAAGTGGCTTAAGAGATACCTCTAACATGATTAGTTCTACCTGGACTCTTTCTTAAGTTGATTCAACATCTACCTTGAGGACTATGCACAACATGCTAGATAAGATGATATAAACACAGTTAGCTGACCCATATACCATGCTTAGTTTCAGAGACCCATATATTAGTCTGAGACCTATGGATTTGCTCCTGTATTTTTTATTATGTATTTTTCTGTTAGACTATTATTTATGCTGCTGATGATGTTATTATACTAGCTCAAATGGGCATAGCCATACTGCTGTGTCTCAAAGGAAAAAAACACAGATTTTAACACCTTGAAATCATTATCTCAGTTAAAACTTACCTTTAACCCTGGAAAAAGGAAGAAATGTCCTATGGACCATATCCTTAATTCACATTGGCCTGCTCCTGTTGAAGAGCTTGCCCTTGCTATCTCAGTAACATATTTATACCTCTTGGCTCTCCAGTCCAGACACTTAGCTTTAGTGAAATATCACCCTTTCTTTGATTAGCATTTCAAAACTATATTAAGTGTTTCCCATTGGACAAATTGAAGAGAAGAGTACAGTGAAGCATATACCCTGCAGCTGTCATTTATCTGTTGTTTCTCAGTGTAATAAATAGTATTCTACATGTAATTTTACAGTGTCATTGAAAATGTGGGATGCTGCCTACAATAATGGCCGTCAGTGATCCTTAACAATAGTGCTTAGAACTGCCTTGACCTGTACTGATTAGATTCCTTTAGAGGGAGCTAAGAGTTTTAGCTAATGGGCAGTCAGTATAAGGATTCTTTGATTCACATGCACCATCTATCCAGACTGAATTATTATGGCTATATCTCCTTCTTGCTGTAATTCTCAGAGTGTGACACTTTCGGTATTTTCAGTGTGCATAACAATTTTGGAGTTTCTCTCTTTAGGTTGCCTTGGCTTTAGGTATGAAAATACATTATATTATAATCTAATGCATTTGCTTTCAAGATCACCTTTAGAAACCATTTTGGTTTTTATTTTTTCTGTAAATGAAGTTAGCTCAGAGGACTAAGGCAATGTGCTGCTGTATATGTTCTGGAGCACAGGGTTTGATCTCTTCCAGCTCCATTTGCCTACAGTGTAACTTTGAGGAAGTAACTTAATCAGACAGTCCTTCCATGCCATCAGTGAAGAGGGGGCTCACTGTTCTTGGCTGGCTGCACTGCTGTCAAAGAGATGGAGTATTTCTTAATGATATATTGTATCTGACCATTTACATAGCATAACTGCTAACCATTGTCAATACAGTTGATGTAGTCTCAGTTATACTTTTTCCATTTGTGAATACACCAACTACTGCAGTTTTTATGTTGTTGCCAGTTATCTGCATCATATTGTCCCATAATGTGTCTCAAAACAGACAAGTTGCGCCTACTGTACTTACCTTGTAATGAAAGTTGTACTTATTTTGTTACAAAAGACTTAAATGCATAATGTTATGTCATATTATTGGTATGAACGTCTAAGAGAAGGTTGTGGTCAGCACGATATGTGCTATCGTGCATATGACTGATATTTGTTTACAGTGAGTAGGAAGTAGTGGTCTTCTTTCACATTGTTGTTTCATAAGTTATTAGAACAGTTCATTTGTCTTTTACATTGTAGATGCATTTCTTCAGTGATGTCTCATTCAGCATTGTCTGACTATTCATGCACAGATGGCACATTAAGTATATAACACATTGCATGCATGACTTACGGTCCCTGAAAAATATGTTCCAGAGGCAAACAGAGAAAATTATTTTGCTGTTTTGCATTGTAGAGATATGTGTCAAGCACTGCAAAGATATTTACACTGCACAGATTGTCACACTTTGAGAATGACAGCCATTGAAAATATACTACAGAAAATATTTTGCAGATAACTCTCAATACAGACCGTTTTGGGATCTATGCATATTCCTGTCTTAAAGACCATTTTGACTCGCATAGGACTGGCTAGTTTTTACTTTCAATGTATTTCTAGTGAGAAATCTAAATCAACAGTAATGGATGTGTGTGTGTGTGTGTGTGTGTGTGTGTGTGTGTGTGTGTGTGTGTGTGTGTGTGTGTGTGTGTGTGTGTGTGTGTGTGCGTGGGTGCGCATGCGTCATTTCTTTCTTTGAGCACTTTAACATGCAATAGCAAGTAATAAACTGAAAAAGAAGCTTTCAACACTTATATACTGTAGACGGCACAAACAAATTCTACAGAAAAAAAATCAAGCATTTTGCAGTGTCATTCATTGTGATATGCAAATATATTTCCAAATTATTAACTTACAGGAACATAGAACTTTACATTTCTACTCACTGTAACAGTCTGTTTTTTTTTTTTTTGTGAAAGAGGGTTTATTGAATTGTTTGTCTGATAAACAGTGTTAACTGAGTAATAAAACTCTTGCCATGTACTGTTGGGGCAGGGAAAAGAGGACATCACTCTCTTTGACATCATCATCCTCATCATCATCAAAGTTCCACCCAGAAAAGCCATATTGTATATACCACTGTGGGGCTAGAAAGCAAATGGTGCCTCTGGGTATCCTTCATTATAGATAAACATTCTGTTTTGGAGATAAAAATTATACTGTCATTGTAGGGTATAGTCATACTGAAACTGTAGCACCAAATGGGCACATATCATATGAGAACCAAAATAAACACCTCAGCCGAGTAAAGCACCCTTGTACCAACAGTGGTAACGAGAAAATGAAAAGCAAATCCAAGGGTACACCAATGGCTAGAAAATCCAGTATATTCACATAAAAATAAACTCTTTATTAGAACCAACAATGCCTAGGACAGTAAGCGCTTTCATGTTGTATCAACGCTTCTTCAGACTTCAATAGCACTCAATGAATTCCATGCCTTAAATACTAGAATCATTCAACATCTACAGACAATTAATTCATTAGTTAATAATATAGATTTAAAGTGCTAGTGCTCATTACTAAAAAATGTATAAACTACTATAATAAAAAGTACATGAATTAAAAAATATATAAAAAACATATAAAAAACACACATCAGCATGAGCACTTTCAGTGTTTAAATGCCTTAGCTGCCAAGAATGGTTTTAAAGTAAACATATCATATGAGACTGACCCCATACAAAATTAATTTTGAACACTGTCCTATGCAAGAGAAATGGAGCAAAACTATTTTCCTCTCAATTTGATTGGAGATGCTTGAAATGTATACATGGAAATGGAGAGTTCAGATTACTGGACTATGATAAATTGAAAAAAAAAATCTTTTGTCTAGAACAAGTATTTCTCCAAAAAATGCAGACTACTAAATTTCACAATTGGACCTTTAATGCCAGTAAGACAATAATATCTCAAATATATATAATCTTAAACATGTTGGCCTGGATTAATGAGCACCAGCTCTTCATGCTAAACACGTGCCCAACGACTGTGCAGTTTACAGTTTAGAAAACAATGGTACATGCCATGGATGGATGAAAAATAAGGATTAGCAGCATAATTATACTAATGACTGCATAATCAGCCATGGTGTATGCTAATGAAGCAAAACAAATCTTGGCTGTGTGATTCAGAAATGTATAAACCTTTAATATATGTTATGGGTTGCTGCAGCCATTGAAACTTTGCAACAGGACAGGATATTTTCAGTAGAAGCAGTAAATGTGTGTGATCAACATGTTATGAAAAAATAGTACAATACCTAAACAGAAGTAAGCAGTAGGTAAAAATCAGTGATACCTATACAGAAATATCATTATCAATAGTGGATATATCCATAACATACATGGGGGAATACAGACAGTTATATTTATGGAGCGACATAATATGAGCATGCAATCTGTGAGTAACATCAGAGAATCAAGGCAGTGTGATATACAATGCAAGTGATGTAATATTCTATATGCATTACCCTCCCAAAATATATAAACTACAGAAGGAAACAAACAATAACAGATACAAGAATATACACCTACTAAGCAGAAAAAAATCAAAAGCAGACAAATAGTGATCAGTGTAAGACAAGCATACATAACTTATTCAAGTTAGTGGCAATCTAACTTTTCTTTTAAGCTTTTGTTATAATAATACTACAGAACTCTGTGCACATAAATGTGTGTGTTTCCTGACCTTCATGAAATACATCAGATGACTTCAACAGAATTGTTGAAACACTGCAGGTATACAGCCATTATTGCAATTATTTATCAACATACAAAAAGAATCAAGTATTTCTGTTGAAAATACATTTCTTGAAAAATCTCCAATAATAGCCCTGTAGTAATAATCAAAACTGTTGTCACTATTTTGTTTAGCAGGACTTAGGAAACTAGACAGTCTTCCCCACCCCAATGGAAGTTCTACAGCTATGTTAATTGGATCTCAGCTCATTATCATTTATGAATCAATCTGCGGGAAGTGCTGAGAAGGTGAATATACTGTTGGTACTACATTATTTACACAAGCTTGAGGAGTACAAATGGAGGGATTACAAGAGTTTTGGCTAGATAATGCTTGCAGATGTGCCTCATAAGCAGTACACGTTGAGAAAGCATGTCAGGCAAGATCCCTCATAAAATCCTCCAAAGCTAGTTACGAAAATAAAATTGCCAAAGATTCCAAAGACAACCACAAGGCATTCTATAACTATGTCAAGAATCTAAATGGCAATGCTCAGATCTGCTTTGAGCTAAAACAGAATGGCATTAAATATACTGATCCCAAGGATATTGCCAATATCGTGGCAGATCGATTCAGTGCCAACTTCACCCCCCCTTCTCACCCCCTAAATGGCCCATCTCAATACCGGAGGATTGCCAAATTCTGGTAATAACGGCCACACAGGTAAAAAATGCACTCTCCAAAGCTAAGAATACAGCATCCATGGGACCAGTTGACATCTCAGGCTGTGTACTACATGAACTACAATATGAACTGGCACCGCACTTAAGTGTCATGTTTAATCATAGCTTCACCTCAGGTTTCGTGCCCACTGAGTGGCACTGAGCTGCAGTTATCCCACTCCACAAGGGGGGATCCACCTTGGATCCTGGAAACTACCGTCCCATCAGTCTGACAAGCCTTATCTGCAAGGCCATGGAGTGTATTATCATGGAACTTATAAACAAACTATTACACGAACCACAAACTACAAAAATAAATCCAGGAGCACAAAGGCAAGCAAGCGGACAACTGGATATAATAAAATAAATAAAATAAATAAGAATTTATTGGTGAATAGTAAATAAAACAATAAATTCTTATTTATTTTATTATATCCAGTTGTCTGCTTGATTGCCTTTGTGCTCCTGAACTTATAAACAAAGACATTGGCAACCTTTAAACACTGAACCCCACCCAGTTTGGGTTTGTGAAGGGCCGATCTTGTCTCCTGAACCTGATTGACTTCTTTGAATCAGTCTCCAGAGCCATGAACAAGGGTAAGGCGGTCCACACAGCCTATCTAGACCTTGCCAAAGCCTTTGACACCATCCCCCACTCTGGAATCATAGATAAACTTACTAAGCTGAGCATTAATCCCTACATCACCCAATGGGTTGCTAACTGGTTTACTGATAGAACCCAGATTGTAAAAGTAGCCGACGCCAAATCCAGCTCCAGATAAGTGACAAGTGGAGTATCTCAGGGTTCAGTCCTGGGACTGCTCTTGTTTGGCATCTACTTCTCTGAAGTACAGGTCAATACTAAGGGACTCTGGCTAACAAAGTTCGCAGATGACTGCAAACTGGGAGCCATTACTGAATCTGCAAATGATGTGGATACTCTACAAAAGGGCCTTACAGAAACAAATGCTTGGTGCCAGAGCCATGGGCTCAAGCTCAATGCCAAGAAATGTATAGTTATCCCCTTTGGGAAAAAACATGTATCCATGAATTACCATATAGGTGGCAGTACACTAAACATCGAAAGTGTGATAAGAGACCTAGGGACACAGGTGGACAGTGGTCTCACCTTCGATAACCACATCGCCACAACAGTCAGGAAATCCTTCTATGTGGCACACCTCATCACTAAGGGCTTTTCATCCAGAAAAAAGGAGGTCATTGTCCCACTGTACTCATCCCTCATTAGACCCATTATAGAATACAATGCCCCATTTGGTATGTACCTCTCAAGACATCTGCAACAACTGTAAAGGCCACAGAAATACCTCACTAAAAGAATCACAGGCCTAAAGCAGATGCCCTATGCTGACTGCCTTAAAAAACTCCAGCTATACTCTGTCGCATATCATCTACTCAGAGGCGATCTCTGGTTAACATACAAGGCCATGTCAAACCCAGAGCTGTTGGACATGGTACACTTAATCCCACTCCCTTAGAGCCACACGCTCCAGGGATCTAAACCTTGTCATCACAATAAACAAAACATGCTGGAGGGATAGGTTCCTGACCCAAAGACTCCCCAGACTCTGGAAAAGATTGCCCATACATGTCAAGCAGTGTGCCTCTTTGGCCCTCTTCAAAGGGAACCTTGACGATTGGATGGGAGAAAGGAAATTCACCCCGGGGATCATGTCAGTCGCCCAGCTAGACAGGGGTTCAAGGAAGTAAATAGTGTGGGAAGAAATAGCCAGGGAATTGTTATGGCTAGGCTTGTATAGGCCCTAGGGCTGATAGCCTAGTACCAACCTATGAACCTATGAACATAAAAGTCTTAGATATATATTTTATGTTATATTTACTTAGTATTGAATGGTAATTATAAAGACATACATCTGGAGTGTTTCTCCCCGGTCATCCGCTGAAAATTGGCTTTGTTCCAAGTTGGAGTTTCCCAGTAAACAAATAGGTTCATAGGTTCATAGGTAGGTACTAGGCTATTAGCCCTAGGGCCTATATAAGCCTAGCCAAAAGGGTACCCTGGCTTTCACCACCCAAGAAAATTATTTTCCTGTGCCCTTGTCGAGCAGAGCCACAGAAGTAATCCCTGGGGTGAATTTCCTATTTTCCATCCAATCATCAAGATTTTTCTTGAAGAGTGTGATGAGGTGTGCCACGTAGAAGGATTTCCTGACTACTGTGGTGATGTGATTATCAAAGAAGAGACTACTGTCTACCTGTGTCCCAAGGTCTCTTATCATACTTTCGGTGTTAAGTAGACTACCACCTATGTGGTAGTTCATGGGTACAGAGTTTTCACCAAAGGGGATGACAATGCACTATTTGGCATTGTGCTTAAGGCCATGGTTTTGACACCAGGCATCTGTCTCAGTGAGGCCCTTTTGCAGGATGTCCACATCATTAGGAGTTTTCGATTATGGCTCCTAGTTTGCAGTCATCTGTGAACTTAGTTAGTTAAAGACCTTCTGTGTTGGCCTGTACTTCAGAGAAGTAGATACCAAACAGAAGAGGACCCAGGACTGAACCCCGTGGTATTCCACTTGTCACTGGTCTGAAGTTGGATTTAGAGTCTGCTACTTTCACAGCGTGGGTTCTGTCAGTGAGCCAGTTGGCAACCTATCTTGTGACATAGGGATTTATATCTAGTTTAGTGAGTTTATTTATAATTCCAGAGTGGGGGATGGTGTTGAAAGCCTTGGCAAGATCTAGATAGACTTCTTTGAAGCGGTCACAGTCTATCAGATTTAGGAGACATGATCTGCCTTTTACAAACCTGAACAGGGTGGGGTCCAGAGTATGGAGATTACCAATGTCTTTGTTTATAAGTTCCATGAATGTACATTCCATGGCCTTGCAGACCAGGCTCCTCAGGCTAATGGGGCAGTAGTTCCCAGGGTCCATAGTGGCTCCCCCTTTGTGGAGTGGGATAACAGTCACTGTGCACCATTCATTGGGCACAAAGCCTGAGGTGAGGCTATGATTAAACATGGTACTTAGGTAGGGTGCCAGATCGTTCTGTAGTTTGTGTAGAACGCAGCCTGGGATGTTGTCAGGTCCCATGGATGCTGTGTTCTTGGCTTTGGAGAGTGTGTTTTTTACCTGTGCAGCTGTGATTACAGGAACTTTGTATTCTTCCAGTATAGAGATTGGTCCTTTAGGGGGTGAGAGGTGGGTAAAGTTAGCACTGAAACTATCTGCCAGGATGTTGGCAATATCAGTTGGGCCTGTATATTTAGTGCCATTGTGCTGTAACTCAGAGCAGATCTGAGTCTTGCCATTGAGATTCTTGACATAGCTATAGAATGCTTTGTGGTTGTCTTTAGAATCAGTGGCAATTTTGTTTTCATAACTAGCTTTGGAGGATTGTATGAGGGATCTCAGCTTCTTACTGAGGCTGAGAAGGGAGTTCCTCCAATCATGGGATTTTACTCTTTTTTGCAACAGTTTCTTTCTTCTGTTGTAAAGTTTGTTTATGACAGAAGGACCACCAGATTGGCTTCCTTTTTTTGGAGGATAGCATCTTGGTTCTGTTAAGGATAGCACGATCCGTGCACTCGTGTAAGTGCTTATAAAGTGTATAAGTGCTTATAAAGTGTGTTAAATAAATAATTGTGATGCACATATATGTCAACATGGGTCTTCTACACATGATCAAAATTTCATTTGTCTGAAATTCATTTGACTGAGCCCATAACATTGAAAATTCAAAATACTGAAAACTCACTTGACTGAAACTCATAAGACTGAAAGCTTGATAATGCTAATCAACATACTGAATTGGAAACTATAGATATGCACACATACAACACCAATGACTAACTCTCTACCCTCTTAACAGAAACTGGACGATATAAAACCAAACTAGGTGGGGGGCTATGCCACCCACAAACCCGAATGTGGGGGGGTTTGCCCACCCCACTACCCCCCTAACTACATATACTAACTCCATGATCGTAGTACAGTGGGGAAAAGGGCATATACCTTTTACTTACCTTACAGTAGTCTACATGCTGCCACTACTATATTTTGAAATTTAGCATCGTTAAGGTTTCAGTCTTATGAGTTTCATTCAAGTAAGTTTTCATTATTTTGAATTTTCAATGTTATGGTATTAGTCAAATAAATTTCAGTCAAATGAAATTTCGATCATGTGTAGGTTCATAGGTTCATAGGTTCATACTAGGCTATCTGCCCTGGGGCAATTATAAGCCTAGCCTGATTCTGTATGGCTTACGCCACCCCTTGATTTGAGTATACTGTGCCCTTTTTAAGGTTTAGTTTGCTGTGCCTCTGTCTAATAGTGACACGGGAGTAATCCCTGGGACAAACCTACGATCCCCCATCCACTTATCGAGATTCTTCTTGAAGAGATTCAGTGAGGTGCTCTGCCTCACATGAACTGGAATTCTATTCCAGAGCGAAGGGAGCCTCTGGGTTATGAACCTGTCCCTCCAGCAAGTTCTATTTATTTCTGTGCTGAGGTTCAAGTCCCTCGAGCATGTGGCTCTAAGGGATTTAGATTTACTGAGGTGGAGCATGTCCATTAATTCTGGATTTGACATAGCTTTGTATGTCAGGCATAGATCGCCTCAAGTAGGCGGTATGCAACTGAGTAGAGCTGGAGTTTTTTAACCGAGCAGTATATCGGCATCTGTTTGAGACCCTTGATCCTCTTGGTGAGATACTTTTGGGGTCTTTCTAATTGCTGCAGGTGTCAGGTAAGGTACATCCCAAAAGGGCATTGTATTCTATGATGGGCCTGATGAGGGATGAATAAAGGGGCACGATTACCTCTCTTGATCTAGATGTGAAACCCTTCGTGATGAGGTGGGCTATGTAGAAGGTCTTTCTAACCACTTTGGCAATGTGGTTTTCAAAGGAGAGATTGCTATCAACTTGGGTCCCCAGGTCCCTAATAACTTTCTCTGTACTTAATGGGTTTCCGCCTATGTGGTAATTTGTGTGCACATTGTTTTTGCCAAAGGGTATGACTATACATTTTTTGGCATTTAGCTTTAAACCATGGTGCTGGCACCAGTTATCTGTCTCTGTGAGACCTTTTTGAAGGATGTTTGTGTCAGCTGGAGAGTTGATTATGGCGCCTTGTTTGCAGTCATCTGCAAACTTGGTGAGCCATAGTCCTCCCACGTTTGCCTGTACCTCGGAAAAGTATATATCGAACAAGAGTGGTCCCAGGACAGAACCCTGTGGGACACCACTTGTGACCGGTTTTGAGTCTGACATGGCTCCAGCAACTCTCACTCTGTGGGTTCTGTCTTTGAGCCAGTTTGCGACCCATCTTGTGACATAGGGGTTTATATTTAAGCTGGATAGATTATCTATGATGCCCGAGTGGGGTATTGTGTCAAATGCCTTTGCAAGGTCCAGATAGGCTGTGTGGACTACCTTCCCTTCATCTATGGCTTTGGTGACTGTTTCAAAGAAGTCAACCAGGTTCAAAAGACAGGATCTGCCCTTGACAAAGCCGAACTGGGTAGGATCTAATGTCTGTAGGTCCCCAATGTCTTTGTTTATGAGCTCCATGATGATCCTCTCCATAGCCTTGCAGACTAAGCTAGTCAGGCTTATGGGGCGATAGTTTCCAGGGTCCGTGAGGCTCCACCTTTGTGGAGTGGGACCACTGTTGCTGCACGCCATTCTGTGGGCACATATCCTGTAGTGAGGCTGAGATTGTATAGCTGTTTTATTTGAGGATTAGTTCCTCTTGTAGTTCATGTAGGATGCAACCTGGGACACCATCTGGTCCCATGGAAGCAGTGTTTTTTGCTTTGGAGAGGGCAGTCTTCACCTGAGCATCTGAGATGTTTGAGAGGCAGCCCTCTGCCGGGATAGATACTTGCTCTTTTGGGGGGGGGTTGGGAAGTTTGCACTGAACCTGTCTGCCAGGATATTGGCGATGTCTGTGGGTTCAGTGTATTTTTTTTCATTTAGAATCAACTCAGAACAAGTCTGGGAGTTGCATCCCAGGTTTCTAACATAACTGAAAAAAGCCTTATGATTGTCTTTGGTGTCCTGTGCAATTTTTCTCTCGAAGATGGCCTTGGAGGATTTTATGAGGGATCGTAATTTTTTGCTAGTATTGATCAGAGATGCCTTCCCTATTAGGGATTTTGCTCTATCATGTAGTAGCTTCCTCCTTCTGTTGTACACTTTATTTATGGCAGGGGTCCACCCGACTGGACGCCTGCCTTTGGATGATTGGGTCTTGGTTTTGTTTGGGATAGCATGATCCATGCATTCCTGGAGATGTCCGTAGAATGCATTTATATAGGATTCTGCAGTTTGGGCTGTAGTTTCCACTGGCCCCGGGGCCTTGAAGGATTCCACTTCAGTTTTGAGAAGTGAGAAGTTCGCTTTTGAGAAGTTTTTCACTGTGGTTTTCTGGGCTGGGGGTGGGGTCGGATGTGGACATCCAGTGAAATTAATTTATGGTCTGATCTTATCAATGAGGGATATACTTCTGGTGTGGAGCATAGAGTCCCCATGTTGGTAATGATCAGGTCTAGTATGTTGTCCCCTCTTGTGGGGGTGGTGACTAGTTGTTCCATAGCATTTGAGTTTATAATTTCCAAGAATCTTTGGGCTAAGGTGCTGGGGCTTGAGTAGTGCTTCCAGTCAATGTTTGGGTAGTTGAAGTCACCCAGTATAATGGTGTTCGGAGAGATCTTCATGTTCTCCAGTGTTTTCAGGAAAGCCGAATGGGATTCCTGACTTTGAGATGGTGGTCTGTAGGATGCTATAAACTGAAAAGCAGTCTTGCCCATTGTTAGTTGCACATGGATGGTCTCCGATACTTTGTGCAATGCCACTATCCTGGATATCCTTGATAAATATGGAAACTCCCCCTCCTTTTGTGGTTCGGTCCGGGTTTTGGGGCCGAAAAGCATGATATGAGGTATAGCCTGGTAGTGCTGGGGTGCTCTCTGGAGCCTTGAACCAGGTTTCTGTCACTGCACAGATATCGATGTTCTCCATACTGAGGAGAGCTTCGAGTGCGTGCATCTTGAGGTTAAGACTTCTGGCGTTTAGCAGCATCACCCTTAGTTTCTTGTTCCTTGTGCTGTCTATGGGGGTGGGTTTGACTTTTGAGCCTTGCCTAAAAAAGGCACTATGGGGTGGCAAGAGCCTTTGCCAATATCCGAAAGCCCAGTGGTGATAGGTGCAAGCCGTCCCTAGCGAAGCAACGTGGCTTGTCGAGCATGTCATCCCAGGCTGACAGACACTGGATCCCCTTTGAATGACACCAAAATTTTAGCCAATTGTTAAAATCGATCATTTTGTCTTCGTACTGTGGCATCATTCTAGGTGAGGATAAGATGCTGCTCAAGGTCAGGGTCATACCGGCCTGGGCTATATGATCAGAGAGCTCCTCTATGTCTCTTTTCATGTAGTCCAGGGAGGTACGTCTCAGGTCATTCACACCAGCATGTACAATGACTGAGTCATATTTGTAATTGCTTTGGAGTGACCTGAGTGCTTGCGTTATGTGGCAGATCCTAGCACCCGACAGGCAGCTCACTGTGACCTTCTCTTTATTCAGCCTGGTGAGCGGGATGTCAGTATGTCTGACAATAGAGTCACCTATAACAAGAGTATCGGGTGTGTTATTCAGCCTTAAGGGCTGTGGCTGCTTGGCACACTGACATTGTGGGTTATGTGTTGTGTGTGTTTTGTTTTGAGGTAGTGTTTGCTTGGATGTCTGCTTTGGAGGTCTCTGTTGCTTAGGTAGATTTTTATTTAGAGCCTCCAGTATGTTTTTGTGTATTTATGTGTTTGGTTCGCTGATGTGGTGGGACTATGTGATACTGGAATTGTGTTGTGTGAGGTTACCTTCTCCTCCTGACTGGTTACACCAGTTTTGAGATGAGAGAGCACAGCCTCCAGTTTGGCTAAATAGTTGCATCTCTCACATATATTTGAACCTGTTTGGAGGAGGAGAGGGTTGTCCGTGTACATGAGACAGTTGTAACATTGCCTCAAAATTCCCAGATTCACCAGCTGGACTGGAGAGGAAACCATTGACTGACCTTTGGACATGCTAGAGTAATAGGGAAACTGAATTTAAGACAGACCAATAGAGGACAGGGTAATCGTAGAGAGTATAAGAGTAAGTAGTGCTTATGGTTTAATAGTGATAACTTGTAGGATTACTTAATTGGACCAGTGAAGGGCCTTAGAATGAGAATATGGTGTTTAAATTGAGAGATAGAGCAGTTCTAAGGGAAAAAGTGAAGAGCAGACTTTGTGGAGCCAGGAATAGTTTAAACCCAATTAGGCGGCACTGCCCGCTGTTGCGCTATGCTCAAAAACACGCAAAACCATGCAAAAGAGGGTTTTAAGAGAGGAAGATGGAGGAGTTTTGGAATTGACTCAGAATGGCCAATAAAACTACAGTTTCAAGTCAGTAACCACTCCCACAGGGGCAGGCAGGCTGCTCAATGTTTTTCACTGCCACTGATCAACAGAGAGACTTTCCTTTAGCCCAAGCAAAAAATGGCCTCACAGAAACTTACAAACAGTTCAAGAACAGCAAGCCTGTAACTGAACTTTTTTAAATCTCAGAAAAGTGGGAAAAAAGCAAGATTTTTTTTTTGTTTTTCAGAGATAGCAGAGGTTAACAAGTATCAGCAAGTTATAACAGTGCAGTAAATGACCCCACACAAGAGTGCTAGGCCAAAGACAGATAAAATGCAAGTTTTGAGAAAAAAACGATTTTAAAAATAAGTGCAAACAGGAAATTCAGTAAACAGCTCTAGGTTGTGCTCTAAATACAGTTACTAATGCAGAAATCAAATTTAACAAGCCAGAAAATGCTCAAAATAGGCAGCTATGCAGAAAAACTTGGCAAATAAACAGAGGAAAAATACTTAGTCTCAAAAGTGGCTCCATTCTTCTCTCAGCGTTTTCTCCTCTTGGTGGGTGCTTCACCAACAGCCAACAAGCCTGAAAAGACACCAAAACCATGAGGCAACCAGGTTTTAAGAGAGGAAGATGAAGGAGTTTTGGAATTGACCCAGAATGGCCAATAAAACTACAGTTTCAAGTCAGTAACCACTCCCACAGGGGCAGGCAGGCTGCTCAATGTTTTTCACTGCCACTGATCAACAGAGACTTTCCTTTAGCCCAAGCAAAAATGGCCTCACAGAAACTTACAAACAGTTCAAGAACAGCAAGCCTGTAACTGAACTTTTTTAAATCTCAGAAAAGTGGGAAAAAAGCAAGATTTTTTTTGTTTTTTTTTTGTTTTTTCAGAGATAGCAGAGGTTAACAAGTATCAGCAAGTTATAACAGTGCAGTAAATGACCCCACACAAGAGTGCTAGGCCAAAGACAGATAAAATGCAAGTTTTGAGAAAAAAACGATTTTAAAAATAAGTGCAAACAGGAAATTCAGTAAACAGCTCTAGGTTGTGCTCTAAATACAGTTACTAATGCAGAAATCAAATTTAACAAGCCAGAAAATGCTCAAAATAGGCGGCTATGCAGAAAAACTTAGCAAATAAACAGAGGAAAAATACTTAGTCTCAAAAGTGGCTCCTTTCTTCTGTCAGCATTTTCTCCTCTTGGTGGGTGCTTCACCAACAGCCAACAAGCCTGAAAAGATGCCAAAACCATGAGGCAACCAGGTTTTAAGACAGGAAGATGAGGAGTTTTGGAATTGACCCAGAATGGCCAATAAAACTACAGTTTCAAGTCAGTAACCACTCCCACAGGGGCAGGCAGGCTGCTCAATGTTTTTCACTGCCACTGATCAACAGAGAGACTTTCCTTTAGCCCAAGCAAAAAATGGCCTCACAGAAACTTACAAACAGTTCAAGAACAGCAAGCCTGTAACTGAACTTTTTAAAATCTCAGAAAAGTGGGAAAAAAGCAAGATTTTTTTTTTTGTTTTTTCAGAGATAACAGAGGTTAACAAGTATCAACAAGTTATAACAGTGCAGTAAATGACCCCACACAAGAATGCTAGGCCATAGACAGATAAAATGCAAGTTTTGAGAAAAAAAACGATTTTAAAAATAAGTGCAAACAGGATATTCAGTAAACAGCTCTAGGTTGTGCTCTAAATACAGTTACTAATGCAGAAATCAAATTTAACAAGCCAGAAAATGCTCAAAATAGGCAGCTATGCAGAAAAACTTAGCAAATAAACAGAGGAAAAATACTTAAAGTCTCAAAAGTGGCTCCATTCTTCTCTCAGCGTTTCTCCTCTTGGTGGGTGCTTCACCAACAGCCAACAAGCCTGAAAAGACACCATTACCATGAGGCAACCAGGTTTTAAGAGAGGAAGATGAAGGAGTTTTGGAATTGACCCAGAATGGCCAATAAAACTACAGTTTCAAGTCAGTAACCACTCCCACAGGGGCAGGCAGGCTGCTCAATGTTTTTCACTGCCACTGATCAACAGAGAGACTTTCCTTTAGCCCAAGCAAAAAATGGCCTCACAGAAACTTACAAACAGTTCAAGAACAGCAAGCCTGTAACTGAACTTTTTTAAATCTCAGAAAAGTGGGAAAAAACCAAGATTTTTTTTTTGTTTTTCAGAGATAGCAGAGGTTAACAAGTATCAACAAGTTATAACAGTGCAGTAAATGACCCCACACAAGGTGCTAGGCCAAAGACAGATAAAATGCAAGTTTTGAGAAAAAACAATTTTAAAAATAAGTGCAAACAGGAAATTCAGTAAACAGCTCTAGGTTGTGCTCTAAATACAGTTACTAATGCAGAAATCAAATTTAACAAGCCAGAAAATGCTCAAAATAGGCGGCTATGCAGAAAAACTTGGCAAATAAACAGAGGAAAAATACTTAAAGTCTCAAAAGTGGCTCCATTCTTCTCTCAGCGTTTTCTCCTCTTGGTGGGTGCTTCACCAACAGCCAACAAGCCTGAAAAGACACCAAAACCATGAGGCAACCAGGTTTTAAGAGAGAAAGATGAAGGAGTTTTGGAATTGACCCAGAATGGCCAATAAAACTACAGTTTCAAGTCAGTAACCACTCCCACAGGGGCAGGCAGGCTGCTCAATGATTTTCACTGCCACTGATCAACAGAGAGACTTTCCTTTAGCCCAAGCAAAAAATGGCCTCACAGAAACTTACAAACAGTTCAAGAACAGCAAGCCTGTTTTAAAAATAAGTGCAAACAGGATATTCAGTAAACAGCTCTAGGTTGTGCTCTAAATACAGTTACTAATGCAGAAATCAAATTTAACAAGCCAGAAAATGCTCAAAATAGGCAGCTATGCAGAAAAACTTAGCAAATAAACAGAGGAAAAATACTTAAAGTCTCAAAAGTGGCTCCATTCTTCTCTCAGCATTTCTCCTCTTGGTGGGTGCTTCACCAACAGCCAACAAGCCTGAAAAGACACCATTACCATGAGGCAACCAGGTTTTAAGAGAGGAAGATGAAGGAGTTTTGGAATTGACCCAGAATGGCCAATAAAACTACAGTTTCAAGTCAGTAACCACTCCCACAGGGCAGGCAGGCTGCTCAATGTTTTCACTGCCACTGATCAACAGAGACTAAAATGGCCTAACACAAACTTACATACAGTTCAAGTACAGCAAGCCTGTAACTGACTTTTTCAAATCTCTGAATTGTGGGAAAAACCAAGATTTTTTTTTGTTTTTTTTTCAGAGATAGCAGAGGTTAACAAGTATCAGCAAGTTATAACAGTGCAGTAAATGACCCCACACAAGAGTGCTAGGCCAAAGACAGATAAAATGCAAGTTTTGAGAAAAAAACAATTTTAAATAAGTGCAAACAGGAAATTCAGTAAACAGCTCTAGGTTGTGCTCTAAATACAGTTACTAATGCAGAAATCAAATTTAACAAGCCAGAAAATGCTCAAAATAGGCTATGCAGAAAAACTTGGCAAATAAACAGAGGAAAAATACTTAAAGTCTCGTAGACCTGTCAACATATATGTCAACATTTTGTAAAAGAATGCGAGTTGCCTATGCACATATTTCACAGAGAATGAAGACTGCTATCAATGTGGGTAAAACCTACAGCATATACACACTGTAAAAAAAAACTTTATACCTATGGCAGCCTGCAAGACATTGTATGAAAGTACTATAATGAAGCAACGCACAACAATTACCATCAATAACTCCTGTGTTATAGACAAGTTGTTTTACCCCATAATATGTAGTTGACTTGCTCATTTTTGGTTTAACTGTTTGTGTGGTGCAACATGTTCCTGATGTTAGTGTTTCTGTAATACCATAGGTATAGTGTTCAAATCTTGTTAAGGTGTCATCTACATGAAGGTTGGGAACATTGCTATGAATATTTTATTTGTTGAAATCCACAAAGTTGAGAATTCTTTATACCAAATGTTATCATTGCTATTCTTCTTCTACTACTTTTTTTTTGCTTCATCCTTTGCGCGACAGTTGGCATTGTGCATCAGTGCCAGTCATCAATGCCCTTTAGAGAATGACAGCGCCCATCCTATCGAAAGAAACTGAAAATTTAAATTTTAAATTGCACAGGCAAAGACATAGCCATTAGTCACACAAATGAAACTGGCAATGGTGTACCTTACTTAGTACTTTGGACATTACTGAATGCAGAAAATTTAAATTGTGTTATCACTTCCTGAATGGCTCTACGTGTTAATGAAGTATGTTCTGACTAGCAGCACAAGAGGTATAAAGTATGAATCCACATTACTGATAGTTTACTTTTATGTGGCATAATACATATGATCTTTGAATTCTTTATTTTACTCTAAATTACAAATACAATCTATAATGCTGATGTTGCAATATAATTATGCATTTTGGCTGCTAAAACCTGATAATGTGACCAGTGTCACATGCATTGCTCACATCATTAATTATAGTAATAACACATTTCTGCATGCATGCTGTGGAAATAATAGTACATGCGCAATACCAAGAGAAAATAAATGTAATAAGATTCCAAAACATGTTTGAACATTGCTTCAGTGCTGTATATTTATAATGATCAAGTGGACATCATCCTGGAATATGCTTGGTGGAGCATCACCTCCTTTACAGTCTATTGCCCTTTCCTTAATATTTGTTATCCCATAGGTACATAATGCTGTCATTTAAAAGAACAGCACATCACACATGGTCAACAGTTACATTGTTTCTTATTTTATGAATGACAGTTGGCATGGGGCACCATCAAAATTCTGGAATGACTGCAGACAAATGGCACTTCATGTCCTATAATACTTTGCAATATACTGTGCAAATACGCTTGTCTTCCACACATGTCAGGCAGCACTGAAAATAATTAAAAAATGAATTCAATGAGAAATTTTTCCACAGAAAAACATATTTGTCTTTAAAATTATTACTCCAATAAAGGAACACCATATAGTGCAACAGGTACAGGGTTGTTGGAAGTAGGTATATGTGCACTCATGTATAAATCTGTATCCCTCAACTTTCACCACTGGAATGTCAGCTTGGCTGAGACATTAATGGTATATAGAGTTCAGAACTTCATGTTCCTTTTTGCAATGGGTTTGACTTGAAGAGGGTATCAGTCTGTCATTCACAGATGATAAAAAATGTGACACAAATGCAATGTGTACTACTGTAACAAAATGTACATAAGTACAACATTGAATAACAACAATATCGCAGAGATGATATCATATATGAGTGTCACACTATTTGTGTTATGAATGCTATAGACATTCCAAGAGTACATGCACAGTGGTAGCAATATATCATTTGAAATGTAACTGAGATATCAATATTAATCAACATTTGCTGGAGTCACCGTGGAACATGCATATATACACTGATCAGCACACATGGCTAAGGCTTATTGCTGCATTTCTCACCTAAGCCAGCCATTGAATAAATAATAAATACATTCATTTAAATTTAGCCAGTTTCTGTGCTTTCTGTTGTGCAAATGCACTTTTCTAGCTTGTCTGCTCTTGCACACTGGCTGGTGCATGCAAGATCTGATTTGAACACCAATTCCCTGACATTTTTCTGAGATCTTTGAGAAGCAAAGTCAGGCACAAGCAATGGTGAGATCAGTGCTCCATTTAGAGCATAAAGGCGGTGTCAGGAGAAGTCAGAGATTTTTATAGGAGTCTTTATTAAACATTACAGATAAAGAGAGGGTAACTATACTGGGTCGCAGTACAAGGCTGACCCCTGGAATAGCTTAGCCATGGCTGTCACCCATGCAACTGGCATCCCACACACAGGTGAACAATGCAGTCACCATTATAGTAACTTCTGAAGTAAAAACCATGGCCTACTTAGCTGATGGGAGAAATATTATAGGACCCAAAACACACCTCAGTTGTGTAAGAATACTGGGCCTTAACCAGGTAATAAGCTACTATGACTTGGCAATATAAACAAACGTTCATTACTTTTTATTTCTTTTTTCTGTTATGTGTAGTTTCTGCAGAGACTGAAGGAAATATGAAGAAGAATCAGGAGAGACTGCAATGCCTCAGAGAGGCACAGGGTAAGTATGGGTTCGTGAATGCCTGATTGCCATTTCATAATATCACTGGTTGTACAAACAGGTTATCAAGTCTCCGGACATCAGTCCATAACTGTTTGACAGAGTAATACATGACTGCGCACACTCTACATATGCAGATTGTACAAATAGCTCATGCAACATTGCATTAGTCAATAGTGAAGTAAACACAGATGTCTATGAGTTTAAATCCAAACAACAAAAATTACTCTGTACGTCTTAATATTTATCATTCTGCAATCAATAAATTAGAATTTCATTTACTCAGTTTACATATACATTTAATGACATGTTCTGCATAAAGCAGCTTTTTTCCATAAAGTCACACATTTTTGCAATGTTTATAATGGCGAAGAGATTAACCTTTAATGAAAAGAATCCATAACCTGACAGTCATATGTGGATGTGAAAAATCTAAAAAATTATGTCAAATATGGAGTCTCTGTGATATATTACAATCACATGTCAGTTATATTTTCCTCTGTTGTCTCTCCCCCATCTCTCTTTTTTTGTATATAATTACATTTGGACTATCATTTCTATTGCAACATGACCACCAGCATAGGGAGCTAGACTGACCACAGTGTTTTGGACTGCCATCCCTCTATAGGTGGTTGTGTTGATGCCACCACAGGCTGCACAGTCACCCAGCACTTCTTGATAACAACCTGGCAGTGCTGCCTTTACAACACCTGCCCTACCTGCACTACCTGAATCAGGTAGTTCTGACCCATGGGCTGGTGCAGTGGTACCCAAAGGGAGAAGTGGTACCCACAGGGATTAATGCCAGTGGAGATTATATCACCCATGATCTGACAGGACTGGTGGAGGAGATCATGGAGAGGGGTCTTGGTACCAGCATCAGCCAAATGGAAAGGACCCTGGAGCAAATCACCAATTTATTGCACTGTCTGGCACTACCCCAGGTGTCTGGGACAGGAGACAGTGGTGACAGTTCTGAAGGTGAGGACTAGATTCTCACTGTATTCACGCTGGATGGGGATGCACCTCCAAGGTCTCCTCTTGTGTCCATCACCATCCCTCTCTGTCTTATATGTCCTGCATATCTACGCCTGCTACATAACTTACACCTCTTATTCATAAACACTCACCTCAACATTCCTCTCTCTCTCTCTCTCTCTCTCTCAAATAAAGGACACCTGTCTTACAAAAAATTTGCCACATACATAGAGCTCCACTTTGCATATGTGTGCATGACACTATTAATTTGGTCCAGTCGGTCACACAACATTACTAAGTTGCTCTTGCACATCCTTTCTGATGTGACTATCCAAATTTCTGAAATTCTTTGTAAAAATATAATCTTAGCTTGTGAAGAAGTAGATAGCTATGGTGCTCTCCCTCCATCATCTTGCACATTCCTTGCTTATTCCCCCACTGTTCTACCCACTGTTTGCTTCTCATTTTCACCACTGTCCTATCAACCTCATTTCACACCTTTAATCTGGTCAAAAATTAGATTCATACCCCACACAGATGGCCACAAATTTCCATTAAACAAAAATTTCTATGTCTGTACTCAGCATTTGCACAATGTTTGCCACCAAGCAGCACCTCCATGTAACAGTAACTACAGCCCTCTCCAATGGCAAAAAACTGATGAGTTTTTGTGTTTGGTCAAAATCTTATGGTGGTCCTAGCTCAGCTCTGCTTGGGTCTACAGCATGACAGAAAGCAATACTGATATCATTATGAAGAGACATTCATTATTATATGTATAATAGGCTGAATGATTTAATGTACTTATGAAATGGTGTTTCAATTTTCACTACTGTTGTGATGTCTAACCCACACATTGCCCTTTCCTTCATACATTTGTCATGGTCCTTTCAACTGTGTGACTTTTGCTAGCTGAAATGTGACTTTTTCTGTGATGTGCTCCAGTAATACGCAGGTCGATAGAGTGTCGAGTAAGATATGCAGATGTTCAAACCCAGCATTGTGTACACATTTTGTAACGGTTGTCTTTATTATACCATTTTACCTTGTGGAAAAGTGTATAGCTATGGTTCTTTCCCACCACCAGCCTGTTCATTCTTCAATAAATCCCCCCAGTGTCCTATCCTTTGCTTACTCCCTATTTTCAACATTGTCCTGAAAACCCCATTTCACAGTTATAATCATGTCAAAAATTAGACTCACATCCCATGCACATGGTCAGAACTGGCTTAAAAACAGAAATGTCTATGTCTGTACTCACCATTTGCCCAATATTTGGCATCAAGAGGCAAAGCCCACTGCTAATTCTGTCCAATGTTAAAAAAAAATCTAAAAAAATTATGTATGCACTAACACTTTGCCATTGGTCATGCAAATGACCTTTCTAGTTGTGCACTTCAGTAAGAGGTTGTGACAGTGGCCTCTATTAATTGTATATGATTTATTGGCTTATTGTAGAGTCCATTGTAATGCCATCTATCTACTTCTGTGTGTAAATGAGTGTCTTACATTACCCTTCCAAGAGTGTTCATTAAACTGGTAGAATTACAAACATATTTGCAGACTAGTTTTAATAAGTACAATGTAAATGTTTTGAATGCATGCTTAGGAATCACCTTGCACAATGTATATACATCACACAGACTTGTCAAAGATGTACACAAACACAAGACTTAAATGTGGTGATCTGGTGCCCAACAGTCAGGAAAGCATGGGTGGCAGTCCACAGTCCACTGGTTGACATTTGTGACTCTCATCCCTCACATAACTGTTCAATACACCTTAGTATGGCACACACATGTATCATTCCCTACCAGAAAAATTAATGTGAATTATGTGATGTATGACTTACTGTTACAGTGTGTTGTGATATTGTCTGTCAGACCACATTGTCCATTTCCCTAAACATATGTTGTGTAAACTACAACTGTGTGCTTTCTGAGACCTGTAATAAGACTTCTCCTGTGGTGTCAGTGGTTAATACACAGTTCTATAGCATGTGGACTTAGGGAGGTATTTGAATCCAGCAATGTACACATAGTATGAATGTGCTGGCACACAGTCTGAGGAAAAAGAAGTTATGTTCTTACCATAACGTTCCATCTGTGCTGTTTATCTTCATTCAGTCCTTACTGATGGGGTGTCAGTTCTGCCCTCTGAACCGAGTCAGCCTTATAACAAGCTTGTGCCAGCCAAAAAACTTTCCAGCTAAGCTTTTAGCCATAGTGTCCCTCTCCCTGTTACCTCAGATTGAGTTTGCCTGTGATAAGAAAGCAGAGGCTTCTTCTGAGCAGAAACCCTAAAAACAGGATAGGACCCAACCCGATCCTCCAGGTGCCTCTGGAGGAGGAAGGTGGGAGTGATGTATTGAATGAATGAAGATAAGCAACACAGATGGAATGTTATGGTAAGAACATAACTTCTTTATCTGATGTTGTTAATCTTCATTCATTCCTTAGTGATGGGACAGAGTCCCTAGCTACTTTACATCCTGGGAGGCCCTTATGGAAGAATGCTCCTGAGTACTATTGAACCAAAGGATGCTCTTCCCCTGGAGACCAAATCCAATTTGTAATGAGTAATAAAGGTATGGGGAGTAGACCAGGTTGTAGCTGCACAGATGTCATCCACTGAAGCCCTTGATTGAAAAGCTACAGAGGTTGCCATTGATCTTGTTGCGTGTGCTTTGACCTTGCCCGGTAGAGGAATGTTATTCTTTTGGTAAATGAAGGGTATGCAGTTTCTCAACCATTTAGATAAGGTTCTTTAGAGACAGGGTCCCCCAATTTCAGACCTGAGAAAGACAAACCACTGGTCTGATTTATGTACTGGTTCTGCTCTGTGTAGATAAAAATGCAATTGTCTATGTACGCCCAACAAATGGAGGCAGTATTCTCCTCTATTCGAATAGTTTGGAAAAAAGACAGGAAGGTCAATCATCTGGTTAATTGTCAATTCTGAGATAACTTTCGGAAGGAAGGAGGGGTTAGTCCGTAATGATACTCTGTCTGCATGAAAGATCATATAAGGGTGTTTGATACATAAGGCCTGAAGCTCAGATATTCATTTAGCTGAAGTTAAGGCTACTATGAACAGTGACTTTCAGGCCAAAAACTTCATATCACACAAATCCACAGGTTCAAAAGGTGGTTGTGTCAGAGATTGTACCATCAGCGTTAAATTCCAAGAGTCGATCGGTTCTTTGAAAGGTGGCCTGATGTGCGAGACCCCTTTTAAAAAGGTTTTGGACAGTTGATGGGAAATCAGGGATGAATCTTGGAAACCGTCGTGAAAGTTTGAAATTGCAGCTAAACAAACTTGAATTGTGGAGGCTGCTGCTTCTGACTGTAGAAGATTTGAGAGATAATTTAAAACCAAAGTAACAGGAGCTGAGCAAGGACCTAGTTTCTTTTGTTTGGACTAAATTAGAAATCTTTTCCATTTGTTGAGATAGATTTTCCTGGTGGATGGTTTATGTGAAGCCAGAAGAATATTACGTACAGGAGAGGAAAGGTTACTCTGCCTGGCTATTACCGGAAGTGAAGAAACCAAGCTGTCAGCTTGGGACTGGAAAGATTGGGATGCATCAACCCTTGTGGATGTAAGATCAGTTCTGGAGTTGGATCCAGAATCCAGGGCTGGCGTACTAGGTGAGGCCAAAGGGAGGGAAACCATACCTGTCATGGCCAGTAAGGGGCAATGAGGATTACCTTGCTTCTCAGATGAATGGTTTTCTTTAGAACAAGGGGAATCAAGGGGAAGGGGGGAAGGCATACAGAAGTACCGTGGGCCAATTGTGTATCACAGCATCCCTCAGAGATTCCCCCTATGGGGGGATTAGAGCAAAGTAGCTCCTGCATTTGTTGTTTAGTGTGGAGGCAAAAAGATCACAGCAGGGATGACCCCAGCAGCTGAAAATCTTCGCTCCCACAACTGGATTGAGGGACAACTTGTGAGGCATTAGGATACTTCTGCTCAACTTCTCTGCAACCATGTTGGAAACCCCTGGAATATGCATTCATATCAGAAAGCAGTCAGAAGCTATTGCCCATTGCCAAATTTTCATAGCCTCTCGACACAATGTGTAAGACTTGGTTCCCCCGTGTTTGTTGATGTACCAGACTGTTGACATGTTGTCGGATTGTATAGCAGTTTTCCCTGATGGGAGGGTGGACTGAAATGTTTGCAACGCTAGAAGCACTGTCCTCAGTTCTAGGACATTGATATGCAGATTGGCCTCTATGTCTGACCAAGTGCTTTGGACAGTCTCCCTCTGGTAAAGCCCCGCCACCCTATCAGGGAAGCGTCTGTGGTCACTATGGCCCTGGGCTGAGGAGGGCAGGAGGGGCAACTCCATAGTTCTTCGTCTGGCTTCATCCACCACATTAGATTCTGGTTGCATCACTGAGTTATATGTATCTGAAAGGACAATGGATGGTGCAAAGGATACCACTGTGTCAATAGGAGCCACTGGAGAATTCTCATGTGTAGTCTTGCTGAGGGCACTATGGTAATTGATTCTGCTGTGATGCTCAGGAGTTGAAGAACTGCCTGAGCAGGGACTAGGTTTTGACAGAGTATCACCCGGATCTGGGATCTTATCTTGTGTAATCTGTGGTCCGAAACAGGGACTAGGCAAGCCTCTGTATTGAAAATTGCCCCTATAAATTCCGAGGTTTGAGAGGGAATCAAGTTGCACTTTCCCCAGTTTATTGAGATACCCAGGGATTTTGCAAGTTTGACAGTGTAGTTTAGAGCTATTTCCAGTAGACGCTTGGTGGGGGCAGTGAGGAGCCAATTGTCTAAGTATAGAAACACCCGGAATCCTTGAAGTCTCAAGTGAGCTGTTACCACTGCTATGCACTTGGTGAACACTCTGGGGACTGTAGAGAGCCTGAAGGGCAGTGTGCAGAACTGGAAGTGATTGGCTCCTAGCTGGAAGTGATTGGCTCTTAGCTGGAAGTGATTGGCTCTTAGCTGGAAGTGAAGGAATCTTCTGGAGCACTTGTCCATCTTTATGTGGTAATACGCATCCTGAAGACCTATTGAGCACATCCAATCATCTTTCTCCAAGAACAGGATGATAGATTGAACCGTGACCATCCAGAGTTATTCTTGCTTGACAAATTTGTTCAGAATGCTGAGATTTAGAATCGGTCTCCAGTCCTCTGTCTTTTTTGGCACTAAAAAGAATCTTGAGTGAAATCCAGATCCTATCTGGTCTGGTGGGACTATCTGGAGGACTCTTTTTTTAAGCAGCTTTTGTATTTCATGAAATGCTGTTTCCCTTTGACTGTGTGGAATGTCAGGAATTTGTTTTGAAGACTTTGGGTAAAGACTGAATTGGATGTGATAACCTCTGGTTATGATCCACTGCACCCAATAATCTGTAGCTAATGTCAGCCAGGCAGAAAGGTGCAGGGAAAAATGTCCCCTGACTGCTTCCAGAGGAAAGCAATTGGGCCGCTCCTCAGGAGCACTGATAAGATTATCCAGAGAAAGAATTCTGGATCCCTGGTTACTTGGACCCCCTCTGCCTCTGTGAGGGAATCTTCCTGAAGAGTTACCCCCTCTTCCCTAGGGAGTGACCTCTCCACGTGTCACAGAAAGGACCCTGAGATTTCTTCTGCCACATCTTTCCACTCCTCTGTTTCCTCGAGTAGGGATGTTGAGGGGTGAAAAAATGTATGCCCATGGCAGACAGGGTCTTGCCATCCTTCTTACACCTGGCCAAAGTGTCTTTTACTTTTGGGCTGAAAAGTAAGAGGCTTCCACTGGAGCATTCAAAAAGGAAGACTTAAAGGGGTCTGCAAAGTCACAGAGGTACATCCAGGCGTGACGTCTCAGGACAACACCTGAACCACCACTCTAGCTGCTCCTTCAGTAGCGTGGGAAATCAAATGCATGGAGGGGTTGGATATGGATTCCAAGGTAGCAAGCTGCGAGGCAACCTTGTCACGTACCTCATCAGAGACTGCTTCTGCTAAGGTTTCAGAGAGTTCGGAGACTAAGTCTCTCTGAAGCCTAGTGAAATGTGGCAGGTAGTTCAAAGGCCTAACATCAAAGGTCAATGATGCAAAGACTCGCTTCCCTAACCTGTCCACTGCCCAGGACTCCCTGTGTGGGGGTTGGACAGTCTGGCTTTTCTCGGCAAGCTCCTTCTTAGTGGCAGCTGCCACCACCATAGCATCTACAGGAAGACCCTTGGACCAATGTGGATGTTGCTCGGGAGGGGACAAAAACTTGTCTAGTCTTTGTTGGATTGGTTAAATAGTATTAGGACTCTTCCATGCGCACTGCACAATGAGTTGGACCAGCTCATCTGCAGGTGGTGTCAACCAGGAAGTAGAGGACCAAGCACAAAAGGCCTGCAGGAATACGGACTCCTCGGAGGAGAGGTTGGAGGACTTCCAATCACCCCGCTGTTTTAAGATTTCTAAGATGTCTCCAAAGGAGACATCATCAGGGGGTGACTGTGGGGACCCTTCCCTTTCATTGTTGTCCATATCCTCAGTGAAGGACTCCTTAGGGGAGTCCATGTTCTTCCTCTTGCATGTCCTCTTACATGGTACCTCTTCAGTGGGAGTTTTTGATGAAGACTGCAAAGAGGGGGCACCCTGCCATAGGGTATTCTGAGGCTCTTGTGCTCAATATCCTGATATGGTGGTCTGTGTCAGCTGTGACTCAGAGGAAGGGCATATTTGGTGTTTGAACACCGATGGTTTGCCTACAGAGGCAAGAGCCCTCTCCATCGCCTGGAAAGCAGGTCCGCCTGAAGAGGAATGGGAGCCCAGAACCAAGATGGACAGCCTCAGAACTGGGAGTCACACCCTGCGCCAATGAACCCACTCCTAAAGATGGAACCCCAAGGGGACTTGGTACCATCAGGACTCCTGGAACCGTGGTAGACATCGCTGTAGAAAAAAATGGAGCAATACCAGGCACCCCAGAGCCCACAGTCCAGTCACGAACCTGGGGAAGACCTGGCTCTCAATGATTTGAAGGCAAAAGGGTTGGCTCTAGAGCCACAGTGAGATCCACCAGCAAAACCAAAGGCATGGGAACCATAAAGGGCATCAGCACTGAGAACTTCGAAGCCCACAAGGAAGAGAATAAGTTGGAGTCCTTGGAGATAGGCTCCCAAGTCCAGATGGGAAGGGAGTTTTGGCAGGTGTAGCAATCCCTCTGGCCATCAGCAGCTGATCCACAAGATGCACCATGTCTAATTCTAAGAGGCACCTGGTTGATCTAGTAGATATCCCTGATGGGGAGTCAGGACTTTCTAAGAAAGGGCTGAACTGTTGCCCCAAGAAAGGATCCACCATAGGGGAATATCAGGTCTGTGTAGAGTGGTCTATCAGCACCATTGTCTACGACTGGAAACCTGTATGGGAGGAATGTCAGTTATGGGTGCAGATGGAACAGACACTGTAGGCAAGCTCGGTGTCATGGATATGGTTGGTGCCATGATCGGTGTTGACATAAAAATCTTTAAAGATGGGACCAAGGCAGAAATTTGTAATGTAGGCAGTATCGGTGCTGTAGACATAGTTGGTGCCGTAACAAGCGCCAACAACTCAATTTTTGCAGATGGCACTGAAGATGGTGCCGTAGAACCCAATTTCAGCTCAGGAGCTGACAAAGTCAGTTCCAGTACTTTTTGCTTTGGTTCCTGCTTCTTATCACCCGAGGGTGAGGAAGGAACCGAATGTGGTCTCTTTTTATGGTCTTTTCTAGGAGGTGGCGAGCCCTCTGATGCAGAAATAGCCTCTGAGAATGGTGACTTAAGGAGGCCCTTCAAGAAAACTTATTTTTTCTTTCATTAAGGGTTTGAGAGCTGAATCCTTGGCAAATGGTAAAAGGAGGTTGAAGTGAAAGGTGAGGAACCCCCAAACAACATACACAAGACACATGCAAGTCACAATTTGGCATCTTGCGACCACACTAGTTGCACTGTTTGAAACCTGAAGTTCCTTTTTTCTCTGACATAGTGAACAAAAACAGTATATCCAAATTAACCACTAGTGAAGGTGGGGAAACCTGGCCTATGTTCAAGGAAAGATTGGCTCTCAGAGCACGTAAGATTCCAGAAAAGAATTCTGGATCCCTGGTTATTGGACCTCTGCCTCTGTAAGGGAATCTTCCTGAAGAGTTACCCTTCTAGGAGTGACCTCTCCACGTGTCACAGAAAGGACCCTGAGATTTCTTCTGCCACATCTTTCCACTCCTCTGTTTCCTCGAGTAGGGATGTTGAGGGGTGAAAAAATGTATGCCCATGGCAGACAGGGTCTTGCCATCCTTCTTACACTTGGCCAAAGCGTCTTTTACTTTTGGGCTGAAAAGTAAGAGGCTTCCACTGGAGCATTCAAAAAGGAAGACTTAAAGGGGTCTGCAAAGTCACAGAGGTACATCCAGGCGTGACGTCTCAGGACAACACCTGAACCACCGCTCTAGCTGCTCCTTCAGTAGTGTGGGAAATCAAATGCATGGAGGGGTTGGATATGGATTCCAAGGTAGCAAGCTGCAGGCAACCTTGTAGTACCTCATCAGAGACTGCTTCTGTAAGGTTTCAGAGTTGGAGACTAAGCTCTCTGAAGCCTAGTGAAATGTGGCAGGTAGTTCAAAGGCCTAACATCAAGGTCGATGATGCAAGACTGCTTCTAACCTGTCCACTGCCCAGGACTCCTGTGTGGGGGTTGGACAGTCTGGCTTTTCTCGGCAAGCTCCTTCTTAGTGGCAGCTGCACCCATAGCATCTACAGGAAGACCCTTGGACCAATGTGGATGTTGCTCGGGAGGGGACAAAAACTTGTCTGGTCTTTGTTGGATTGGTTAAATAGTATTAGGACTCTTCCATGCGCACTGCACAATGAGTTGGACCAGCTCATCTGCAGGTGGTGTCAACCAGGAAGTAGAGGACCAAGCACAAAAGGCCTGCAGGAATACGGACTCCTCGGAGGAGAGGTTGGAGGACTTCCAATCACCCCGCTGTTTTAAGATTTCTAAGATGTCTCCAAAGGAGACATCATCAGGGGGTGACTGTGGGGACCCTTCCCTTTCATTGTAGTCCATATCCTCAGTGAGGGATTCCTTAGGGGAGTCCATGTTCTTCCTCTTGCATGTCCTCTTACATGGTACTATTTCAGTGGGAGTTTTTGATGAAGACTGCAAAGAGGGGGCACCCTGCCATAGGGTATTATGAGGCTCTTGTGCTCAATATCCCGATGTGGTGGTCTGTGTCAGCTGTGACTCAGAGGAAGGGCATATTTGGTGTTTGAACACCGATGGTTTGCCTACAGAGGCAAGAGCCCTCTCCATCACCTGGAAAGCAGGTCCGCCTGAAGAGGAATGGGAGCCCAGAACCAAGATGGACAGCCTCAGAACTGGGAGTCACACCCTGTACCAATGAACCCACTCCTAAAGATGAAACCCCAAGGGGACTTGGTACCATCAGGAATCCTTGAACCCTGGTAGACATCGCTGTAGAAAAAAATGGAGCAATAACAGGCACCCCGGAGCCCACAGTCCAGTCACGAACCTGGGGAAGACCCGGCTCTCAATGATTTGAAGGCAAAAGGGTTGGCTCTAGAGCCACAGTGAGATCCACCAGCAAAACCAAAGGCATGGGAACCATAAAGGGCATCAGCGCTGAGAACTTCGAAGCCCACAAGGAGGAGAATAAGTTGGAGTCCTTGGAGATAGGCTCCCAAGTCCAGATGGGAAGGGAGTTTTGGCAGGTGTAGCAATCCCTCTGGCCATCAGCAGCTGATCCACAAGATGCACCATGTCTAATTCTAAGAGGCACCTGGTTGATCTAGTAGATATCCTGATGAGTCAGGATGTTCTAAGAAAGGGCTGAACTGTTGCCCCAAGAAAGGATCCACCATAGGAATATCAGGTCTGTGTAAATGGTCTATCAGCACCATTGTCTATGACTGGAAACCTGTATGGAGAATGTCAGTTATGGGTGCAGATGGAACAGACACTGTAGCAAGCTTGTCATGGATATGGTTGGTGCCATGATCGGTGTTGACATAAAAATCTTTAAAGATGGGACCAAGGCAGAAATTTGTAATGTAGGCAGTATCTGTAGACATATTGTGCTAACAAGCTCAACCTCAATTTTGCAGAGGCACTAAATGGTGCCAGAACCAATTTCAGCTAGGAGCTGACAAAGTCATTCAGTACTTCTTTGGTCCTGCTTCTTACACCCGAGGGTAGAAGACAATGCTCTTTAGGTTTCAGGATGGCACCTCTGATGCAGAAATAGCCTGGATGGTGCTAAGCCCTGTATGTCCAAATTAACCACTAGTGATATCTGCATTGCTTACTGTACTTATTTCCTTGTTTCACTTGAAAGAAAGTTACTGTTTGTCATTTGTCGTTTTTGCATTTAAGTTACCTGTAACACATTGCACTTAAGTTACCTGGCACTTGCTCGCTAAAGCAATTATATAAGTCAGCACTAAAAATTAAAAGCACTACACCCTCACTCCCCACTGGCCCTTGTTTTCAATTATTAAGGAATTCCCAATATTATTCTAGCATGTCCAAAGGTCAGTTGTCAATCTCCTCTCCGGTCCAGCTG
Source organism: Protopterus annectens (assembly GCF_019279795.1). Lineage (NCBI taxonomy): Eukaryota > Metazoa > Chordata > Ceratodontiformes > Protopteridae > Protopterus > Protopterus annectens. The sequence goes on from NC_056731.1 coordinate 893,031,708, forward strand.
GTGAATCTGGGAATCTTGAGGCAATGTTACAACTGCCTCATGTACACAGACAACCCTCTCCTCCTCCCAACAAATTCCAACACATGTGAGAGATGCAACCATATAGCCAAACTGGAGGCTAAGCTCTCTCAACTCAGTACTGGCATAACCAGTCAGGAGGAGAAGGAAACCACACTCACTACAATTCCAGTCTCACATAGACCTACCACGACAGCAAACCAAACACATAATCACACAAAAACATACTCGAGGCTCTAAATAAAGATCTGCCTAAGCAGCAGAGACCTCCAAAGCAGACACCCAAGCAACCGCTACCCCAAAACAAAACACGTGCAACACATATCTCACAAAGCCAGTGTGCCGAACAGTCACAGCCCTTAAGACTAAACAACACACCTGATACACTTGTAATAGGTGACTCTATCGTCAGGCACACTGATGTCCCGCTCACCAGGCTGAACAAGGAGAGGGTTACGGTGAGCAGCCTGTGGGCTCGGATCTGCCATATAACACAAGCACTCAGGTCACTCCAAGGCAAGTACAAATATGACTCAGTCATTGTCCATGCTGGTGTGAATGACCTGAGACGTACCTCCCTGGACTACATGAAAAGAGGCATAAAGGAGCTCTCTGAGCATGTGGCCCAGGCCGGTATGACCCTGACCTTGAGTAGAATCTTACCCTCACCAAGAATGATGCCACAATATGAAGACAAGATGATCAATTTCAACATTTGGCTTAAGTACTGGTGTCATTCAAAGGGGATCCAATGCCTGTCAGCTTGGGATGATATGCTCGACAAGCCATGCTTCGCTAGGGACGGCTTGCACCTGTCACCCCTGGGCTTTCGGATATTGGCAAAGGCTCTGCTACCCCATAGTGCCTTTTTAGGCAAGGCTCAAAAGACAAACCCACCTCCATAGGTATCACAAGGGATAAGAAACTAAGAGTAATGCTACTCAATGCCAGAAGTCTAAACCTCAAGATGCATGCACTCGAAACTCTCCTTAGCATGGAGAACATCGATATCTGTGCAGTAACAGAAACCTCGTTCAGGACTCCTGAGAGCACCCCAGCACTACCAGGTTATACCCCATACCATGCTTTTCGGCCCCAAAACTTGGCCCGGACCACAAAAGGAGGGAGTATCGATATTCATCAAAGATACCTACACCTCCAGGTTGGTGGCAAAGCACGAAGCATCAGAGACTATCCATGTGCAACTAACAGTGGGTAAAACTGCCTTCCAGTTTATAGCCTGCTACAGACCACCCTCCCAAACCCAGGAACCCCACTCGGCCTTCTGAGAACACTGGAAAATATGAAGGTCTCTCCAAACACCATTATATTGGGTGACTTCAACTACCCAAACATAGACTGGGAGCATTACTCTAGCTCCAACACCTAGCCCAAAGGTTCCTAGAATTTATAAACTCAAATGCTATGGAACAACTTGTTACCACTCCCACAAGAGGGAAAACATACTGGACCTGATCATCACCAACATGGGGACTCTATGCTCCAGACCAAAGTGTATCCCTCACTGGTAAGATCAGACCATAAACTAATCTCACTGGATATTCACATCCCGACCCACCCCTGCCCAGAAAACCACAGTGAAAAACTTCTCTAAAGCAAATTTCACATCCTCAAAACCGAGGTGGAATCCTTCAAAGCCCCGGGCCTGTGGAAAATGGCCCAGACCCAGAATCCTTTATAAGCATTCTATGAACACCTTCAGGAATGCATGGATCATCGATCCCAAATAAAACCAAGACCCAATCCTCCAAAGGCAGGCGTCCTGTCTGGTGGACCCCACCATAAACAAGCACCATTGTCTATGACTGGAAACCTGTATGGGAGGAATGTCAGTTATGGGTGCAGATGGAACAGACACTGTAGGCAAGCTCGGTGTCATGGATATGGTTGGTGCCATGATCGGTGTTGACATAAAAATCTTTAAAGATGGGACCAAGGCAGAAATTTGTAATGTAGGCAGTATCTGTGCTGCAGACATAGTTGGTGCAGTAACAAGCTCCAACAACTCAATTTTTGCAGATGGCACTGAAGATGGTGCCATAGAAGCCAATTTCAGCTCAGGAGCTGACAAAGTCAGTTCCAGTACTTTTTGCTTTGGTTCCTGCTTCTTATCACCCGAGGGTGAGGAAGGAACCGAATGTGGTCTCTTTTTACGGTCTTTTCTAGGAGGTGGCGAGCCCTCTGATGCAGAAATAGCCTCTGAGAATGGTGACTTAAGGAGGCCCTTCAAGAAAACTTATTTTTTCTTTCATTAAGGGTTTGAGAGCTGAATCCTTGGCAAATGGTAAAAGGAGGTTGAAGTGAAAGGTGAGGAACCCCCAAACAACATACACAAGACACATGCAAGTCACAATTTGGCATCTTGCGACCACACTAGTTGCACTGTTTGAAACCTGAAGTTCCTTTTTTCTCTGACATAGTGAACAAAAACAGTATATCCAAATTAACCACTAGTGATATCTGCATTGCTTACTGCACTTATTTCCTTGTTTCACTTGAAAGAAAGTTACTGTTTGTCATTTGTCGTTTTTGCATTTAAGTTACCTGTAACACATTGCACTTAAGTTACCTGGCACTTGCTCGCTAAAGCAATTATATAAGTCAGCACTAAAAATTAAAAGCACTACACCCTCACTCCCCACTGGCCCTTGTTTTCAATTATTAAGGAATTCCCAATATTATTCTAGCATGTCCAAAGGTCAGTTGTTAATCTCCTCTCCGGTCCAGCTGGTGAATCTGGGAATCTTGAGGCAATGTTACAACTGCCTCATGTACACAGAAAACCCTCTCCTCCTCCCAACAAATTCCAACACATGTGAGAGATGCAACCATATAGCCAAACTGGAGGCTAAGCTCTCTCAACTCAGTACTGGCATAACCAGTCAGGAGGAGAAGGAAACCACACTCACTACAATTCCAGTCTCACATAGAACTACCACTTACAGCAAACCAAACACATAATCACACAAAAACATACTGAGGCTCTAATAAAGATCTGCCTAAGCAGCAGAGACCTCCAAAGCAGACACCCAAGCAACCGCTACCCCAAAACAAAACACGCGGCAACACATATCTCACAAAGCCAGTGTGCCGAACAGTCACAGCCCTTAAGACTAAACAACACACCTGATACACTTGTAATAGGTGACTCTATCGTCAGGCACACTGATGTCCCACTCACCAGGCTGAACAAGGAGAAGGTCACGGTGAGCAGCCTGTTGGGCGCTAGGATCCGCCATATAACACAAGCACTCAGGTCACTCCAAGGCAAGTACAAATATGACTCAGTCATTGCCCATGCTGGTGTGAATGACCTGAGACGTACCTCCCTGGACTACATGAAAAGAGACATAAAGGAGCTCTCTGAGCATGTAGCCCAGGCCGGTATGACCCTGACCTTGAGTAGCATCTTACCCTCACCAAGAATGATGCCACAATATGAAGACAAGATGATCAATTTCAACAATTGGCTTAAGTACTGGTGTCATTCAAAGGGGATCCAATGCCTGTCAGCTTGGGATGATATGCTCGACAAGCCATAATGCTTCGCTAGGGATGGCTTGCACCTGTCACCCCTGGGCTTTCAGATATTGGCAAAGGCTCCTGCTACCCCCATAGTGCCTTTTTAGGCAAGGCTCAAAAGACAAACCCACCTCCATAGGTATCACAAGGGATAAGAAACTAAGAGTAATGCTACTCAACGCCAGAAGTCTAAACCTCAAGATGCATGCACTCGAAACTCTCCTTAGCATGGAGAACATCGATATCTGTGCAGTAACAGAAACCTGGTTCAGGGATCCCGAGAGCACCCCAGCACTACCAGGTTATACCTCATACCATGCTTCGCCCCAAAACTTGGACCGAACCACAAAAGGAGGGGGAGTATCGATATTCATCAAAGATACCCACACCTCCAGGTTGGTGCAAAGCAAGAAGCATCAGAGATAATCCATGTGCAGCTAACAGTGGGTAAAACTACCTTCCAGTTTATAGCCTGCTACAGACCACCCTCCCAAACCCAGGAACCCCACTCGGCCTTTCTGAGAACACTGGAAAATATGAAGGTCTCTCCAAACACCATTATATTGGGTGACTTCAACTACCCAAACATAGACTGGGAGCATTACTCTAGCTCCAACACCCTAGCCCAAAGGTTCCTAGAATTTATAAACTCAAATGCTATGGAACAACTTGTTACCACTCCACAAGAGGGGAAAACATACTGGACCTGATCATCACCAACATGGGGACTCTATGCTCCAAACCAGAAGTGTATCCCTCACTGGTAAGATCAGACCATAAACTAATCTCACTGGATATTCACATCCCGACGCCACGCCCTGCCCAGAAAACCACAGTGAAAAACTTCTCTAAAGCAAATTTCACACTCCTCAAAACCGAGGTGGAATCCTTCAAAGCCCCTGGGCCTGTGGAAAATACGGCCCAGACCGCAGAATCCTTTATAAACGCATTCTATGAACACCTTCAGGAATGCATGGATCATGCGATCCCAAATAAAACCAAGACCCAATCCTCCAAAGGCAGACATCCTGTCTGGTGGACCCCAGCCATAAACAAACTATACAATAGAAGGAGGAAGCTACTAAATGATAGAGCAAAATCCCAAAAAGGGAAGGCATCACTGATCAGTATTAGCAAAAATCTAGGGGCACTCATAAAATTGTCTAAGGCTAGCTTCGAGAGAAAAATTGCACAGGACACTAAGGATAATCACAAGGCTTTCTTTAGTTATGTTAGGAACCTGGGTGGTAATTCCCAGATATGCTCAGAATTAGTCCAAAATGACAAAAAATACACTGAACCCACAGACATTGCCAACATCCTAGCTGACAGGTTCAGCGCAAACTTCTCCCCCCCCCTCCCCACCAAAAGGGCAAATATCTATCCCAGCAGAGTGCTGCCCCTGACATCTCAGATGCTCAGGTAAGAGGTGCCCTCTCCAAAGCAAAAAACACAGCATCAATGGGACCAGACGGTGTCCCAGGCTGTGTCCTACATGAACTCCAAGAAGAGCTAAACCCAAACATAAAACTTCTGTTCAATCTCAGCCTTACTACAGAATATGTGCCCAAAGAGTGGCGTACAGCAACAGTGGTCCCTCTCCATAAAGGTGGTGCCTCAACGGATTCTGGAAACTATCGTCCCATAAGCCTGACTAGCTTGGTCTGCAAAGCTATGGAAGGGATCATCATGGACCACATAAGTAAAGATATTGGGGACCTACAGACACTGGATCCTACCCAGTTTGGCTTTGTTAAGGCCAGATCCTGTCTCTTAAACCTGGTTGATTTCTTTGAAACAGTCACCAAGGCCATTGACGAGGGGAAGGTGGTCCACACAGCCTACCTGGACCTCGCAAAAGCCTTCGATACAATACCCCACTCGGGCATTATAGATAAGCTCACCAGCTTAAATATAAACCCCTATGTCACTAGATGGATTGCAAACTGGCTCAAGGATAGAACCCACATGGTTAGAATTGCTGGAGCCATGTCAGACTCCAAACCAGTTACAAGTGGTGTCCCACAAGGCTCAGTCCTGGGACCTCTCTTGTTCGGTATATATTTCTTGGAGGTACAGGCCAACACGGAAGGACTGTGGCTGACCAAGTTGCAGATGACGGCAAACTGGGCCATAATCGACTCTCCAGCCGACACAAGCATCCTCCAAAAGGGCCTCATAGAAACAGACAACTGGTGCCAGAGCCATGGCCTCAAGCTAAATGCCAAAAAGTGTATAGTCATCCCTTTGGCAAAATAAAGTGCCCATAAATTACCACATAGGTGGTAATCCATTAAGTACAGAAGAAGTAATTAGGGACCTGGGGACCCAAGTTGATAGCAATCTCTCATTTGACAACCACGTGGCCAAAGTGGTTAGAAAAACATTTTATATAGCCCACCTAATCATGAAGGGATTCACATCTAGATCAGGGGAGGTCATCGTGCCTCTTTACTCATCCCTCATCAGGCCCATAATTGAGTACAATGCCCCTTTTGGGATGTACCTTACCAGACACCTGCAGCAACTAGAAAGACCCCAAAAGTACCTCACCAAGAGGATCAAAGGGCGCAAACAGATGCCATATGCTGCCCGGTTAAAGAAACTCCAGCTCTACTCAGTGGCATACCGCCTGTTCAGAGGTGATCTGTGCCTGACGTATAAAGCCATGTCCAACCCGAATTAATGGACATGCTGCACCTCAGAAAATCCAAATCCCATCGAGCTACGCTTAGAGACTTGAACCTCAGCACTGAAATAAATAGGACATGGTGGAGGGACAGATTCATAACCCAGAGGCTCCCTTCACTCTGGAATAAAATCCCAGTCCAGGTTAGGCAGAGTCCCTCATTGACTCTCTTCAAGAGGAATCTTGATGAGTGGATGGGAGATCATAGGTTTACCCCGGGTATCACTTCTGTGTCACTGTTAGACAGAGGCACAGTATACTAACCTCGAAAAAGGGCATAGCAAAATAAATTTAAAATGGGTGGCAAAAGCCAAACACATTCTGGCTAGGCTTATAAATGCCCTAGGGCAGATAGCCCAGTATGAACCTATGAACCTATGAACCACAAACAGTAAACCTGTTGTTTTTAAGCACAAACAGTTATAAAAGATAGAGGAAAGTCTTTGTTTTTCTTTTAAGGAAAGCGATAGAGAGAAGGGGGGGATACCAACAATGGTATTTAAAATGTTACCTCAGAGGGTAAAGGAAAATAGGCCATACCACCAATGGTAGTTAAGAATTACCAAGAAGGTAGTTGAAATAAAGATAGGAAGTAATGGGTAAATAAGCGATAGACTACAGAAAGGTATGAGAATGAAAGAGGAATGAAAATTATTCAGGAAACGGTTTAAATATCAAAAAACCCGAAGTACTTAGCTGAGAGCTGGCTTGACACAGCTTTTCGGCTACATGGCAAATGAGATCTGAGGTAACTAGGAGGGGGGCACTATGGGTAAAAGATTAGCTTGAGAGTTTTTTGGCTGGCACGAGCTTGTTATAAGACTGGCTTGGTTCCGGGGATGGAACCGACACCCCATCAGTAAGGAATGAATGAAGATTAACAACATCAGATGGAGTGGCTTATCCAACAGATCTGATGTGTACATTTCCACTTATTGGTAAAATTTACACAGAGAGAGGGATCCTGAAACTCTTCTGTTCCCTTTTAGGTAAAACATATGCATTGCAGCACACTGTTCTGGCAGATGCTTCAAATGCGTGGTGTCTGGTACTTGCGATAAGATTTTTGCTGTTTTGTCAGCGGATAATACACTGTTCTGTAGAATCCAGACTTAGATAGCCAGGTGTTTGAATCCAGCAGTGTCTAACTGTTCTGGTTCTGTAGCAGGAAACTGACAGGCAGTAATGGCTTAAGCAAGAAGTGATGTGGATAATTCATCCTAGTGGTAACACTTAAATGGCTACAGGATTTTGATATCTCAAATCCACTTTTAGGGAATACATAGCTGTTCAAACACACTTTTCAAGTAATCCCTTCAAGTGCATGCTTTCTGACTACTCTGATATGACCTTTCCTGTAGCAGTGGTTAATACACAGTTCTGCAGACTATGAACTTAGGCAGGTATTTGGATCTGACAATGTATAAATACTGTATATAATAGAATAGTTACCGGAATAACTGTCTTACTAAACATATATGACATTGATAAATCAGCTTTGTGGTAACATTTACATGGCTACAGTATTTTGACCCTCAAACCCCATTTTAGAGGAGGGTTATCTATTCCAACACAGTGCTAAAGTCATCCCTTCAGGTGTGTGCTTTTTTATACCTCTCTTATGACCTCTGTTGTGTCAGCAGTTAATACACAGTTCTGTAGAAGATTTATTTCTACAAGAAAGTGTTGGATTCTGGAAAAGTTTAAGAAAATGCTAACAGACGGGATTGTCTTATCCAAGAGATCTGATGTATACAGTTCCACTTAGTGGTAGCATTTACAATAGAAGATGGAAACCCAAACTTTTATAGTAGCTATTTATGCTTTCGAACACAATGCTCAAGTTATCTCTTCAAGTGTGTGTTTTTGTGAGAACTGTGACATGATTTTTTTGTGGCATTAGAGGTTAATCAATAGTTCTGGAGATGTGAACATATCTAGACAGGGTTTGGAATCTGGCAATTGTAAATACTGTGATTGTGTCAGACAGTGGCAGGCAGGAGTGGCTTATGCAACACATGTTATATGGTTCATTCATCATACTGTGGACATTTAAGTGCCTATAGGACCAATTGGCATAATGGTTAAGCTCTTTGCAAGGTACAAAGTTCAATTCTGACCACCAGCCAGTGCCTGTTTGGAGTTTGCATGTTCTCCCTGTGTCTCTCTAGGGGTTTTCCCACCTCTGAAAAACATTCTGAGCGTTTCCATCTCAAACTCACCAATGAACGGAGCTTTGGGCAACAGTGCAGACTCTACACGGAGTCCTATAGAGAGGAAATAATTGTATAGATCAACCACTTTGGGCATCTATTGTGGTACGCCGTATCCTCAAGATAGAAGAACACAGATCACAGACTGCATGCTGTGTAAGGGCTAGCTACTCTATGGTGTAAAATATGGTTCTAGGTAATATGGCCATGTTGACTAATGTCGCCAAATGGGCATATTTGCTGGTAATAAGTGGGATGAGGACCTGACCTACACCAGGGAACCATGCTAATAGTGGGAGGGGTATATGTGCCCCTATTGGCCAGTGTGTGCCCACCATGAAGCCCAGTAACCCTGAGTCAATAAGCTACTGACCAGCCGGTGTTGCCTGGGTTACCTGGTATACCTCTGTTGAGCTGGATGTAAAACCAATCAACCTGCCAAACATGAACTAATAATTTCTGTACTCATAGGTTCAGTGATAGGATGCAGTTTGGAAGTGGATAATATGGTGGTATGGAGGAGGCTGGACATCCTATGTATCCATGATCCAAGATGGAAGGGCAGTGCAACAACTACACTTGACTTGGAATCCAGAGTTTGCTACTCAGGTGGAGGCAGGCTAGAAATATTGAGAAGGCAGTGAAGAATATCATCAGAATTAGTGACGCCCTTATGGCAGTCTAACTCCAGCCTAATGACAGGGCATTCTTCCAAATCTCAGCCTGTGCCCCACAACAGGGTTGTGATAGTGAGGAAAAGAGTGAATTCATACAGCAGTTGCAGGACCTACTAGATAAACCAGGACAATATGAATTGGTGTTGATAATGGGTGACTTGAATGCACATATCGGGACAGACAGAGCAGGATATGAGAACAGCCTGGGTCCACAAAGGAGATAAAACAAACAAAGTCCTGGTACATAAAACAAACAAATGAGATGCCATTCTAGACTTCTGTCTGGCAAATGGCTTGATAGTAGCCAGCACATGGTTCAGAAAGACAGACAGTCACAAAATCACATACAAGAATGGCCGACATGCAACTCAGGCAGACTTCCTCCTAGTAAGCAAAGGGCACTAGCTTAGGATCAGTGATTAAAGTCATCTTCAGTGAAACAGTCATCCCACAGCATACAATCAGCTGCAAGTAATGGTCAGAGAAGGCTCTAAGGTTAACAGAGCCCAGGTTGGAGACCTCAATGTTGACTGGAGAGAAAGCACAACAGTTCACTGAATTACTTAGGGCTCTAGCACCCCAAGAAGGGGAGGAAATAGATGGAGTTGAAAAAGAATGGCAGCACCTCAAAACAGTATGTGTGAGGACTACAGTAGCTGAGCCAAGTATGTAAATAAAGTACATAAGAAAAGCTAGTGCTGGAATGCAGAAGTACAGGAAGTCTTCAAAAGAAAGGAGTGCAGGAAAAAGTGGGAGATAAAACAGTCGGACCAGGCTAGGAAGGAATACTGTTTGGCTAACAAAGAAGCTAAGAAAGGAGTTGCAATAGCAAAGAACAGGAAGTTGAAGGGACTCTACCAGGTTCTGGAAAGTGACTCATTAGGGAGCACAAAGAAACAGTATCAGGTTGCTAGACAAAGACAGAAAGATAAAGAAGATAGTCAGACACCCTTCATAAGGGATGCCAGCAACAACCTGCTCACCAGTCCACACATATCAAACGCAGATGGAAGGAGTATTTCCAGCAGCTTCTCAATGAAGAAAACCTCACAGAAACTGTACTATCCCAGACACAGCCTACAATGAGAGAAAAAGAGAAGCCCACCCTAGAAGAAGTAAAAATAACCCTAAGGAAAATGAAGTCAGGGAAAGCAGCAGGCTCAGATGAGGTGACAGCAGATATGATAAAGATGCTGGGTGATATAGAGGAGTAATGGATCCTGAGAATACTCATAGCAGTGTGGAGAGAAAGGTATATCACAGATGACTGGAGTATAAGCATACTTGTGCCAGTGTACAAGAACAAAGGCGGCATCCACAACTGTGGGCAGTACAGAGGTATCAAAGTCCTGTGATTAATAAATAGATACACAGAGCAGTAGAAAGTAAAATGGGAGATTAGCAGTTCGGATTCAGATCAGGATGCAGCACAACTGACCTGATGTTTGCAGTGAGACAGATAGCTGAGAAGAAACTAGAGATGAGGAAAGAGTCCAACTGGACATTCCTACACTTGGAGACAGCATATAACAAGGTCCCAAGAAAGCTGATCTGAGCAGTACGGAGGTAGTTCAAAGTCCCAGAAACATTAATAGAATTAGTGCAGGCTATGTGCAAGGACCCAATGACTCAAGTACAAACAGTGTTTGGCCTCAGAGAGGGGTTGCCAGTGGGAGTGGGTATACACCAGGGTTCAGCTCTGAGCGCACTGCTGTTCATACTGGTGATGGACTATATTAGCAACAGATCAGAGGGGATGGACCAACAGTTGCTGTACGCAGATAATGTGACATTACAGCCAGACTCTGAGCAAGAACTTCAGCAAAGGACAGGAGAATGAAATGCAAACCTGAATCCACATGGGATGAAACTAAGTACAGATAACACAGTGGTAATGGCAGCAAATTGGCAAAAATCAGAAAAAGCTGAGAATTGAGATAGAAGGGAAGATAGTGGAACAGGTTAAAAGCTTCAAGTATCTGGAGGCTGGTTGAGGAGAAGGGAAGTCTGAATGAAGAGGCCAAAGCTAGAATCATAGGGGCTACAGTCAACTGGCATAGAGTGTCAGGTCTAGTGTATGACAGAAGAATGCCAAAGAAGCTGAAGAGTAAGATATACATAATAGTGGTCCGACCAGTAATACTGTATGGTACAGAAACCTGGGCAGTGAAGGCAGAGCAGTTGAGAAAGCTAGAGATAGAGCTGATAGAAATTAAATGCCTGATAAGGGTGGTAGGATGCACACTGTGGGACAGATGAAGAAATGAGGACACGAGCAGAAGCCAATTTAGCTTCAACTGATGAAAAGATCAAAGTGAACAACAGATTAAGGGGGTTTGGGCACATGTGCAGCAAAGCAGAAGACAATTTGGTGAAGAAGATTTGGGACAGACAGGAAGAAGGTAAGAGGAAACAAGAGTGTCCAGCAGAGAGGTAGATGGATTGTGTGAGAGAGGATCTGCAACAGTCAGGAATCAGTGTTGAAGAAGGCAGGAGTGTGGCATTGAATCAAGAGGCTTGGTGACAGTTAACGCAACACCCCAACGTGTAGAAAATGGGAAGAAGGGAGGTCATGATACCCACTGTTACGCAAAACATAATACATACAAACACACAACTCATGTTATCCCTGCTAGAGTGTGGTTTATAACCACTGTGTTATGACTTCATCTGTGGTGTCAGCAGTTAATACACAGTTCTATAGAATGCACTTAGGCAAGGGTGCTACTATGTCAATGTATAAGTAAATAGTAACAGATGTGAATGTGTTATTCAACAGATATAATATGTCAAATTCAACTTAGGGGTAACATTACCACAGGGGATGGGTTTTATTTTCCATTAGTTTTATTTATTAGAGATGAACCCATATATATTCAAACACCTTGCTCAAGAAATCCCTTGTAATGTTTGCTTTCTAACCACTGTGATAGGAATCCTTCTGTGGTGTCAGCAGTTACTGAATAGCCTAGACACTGTAGACTTGAATAGGCATGTAGCTACATCATACACAGTGTAACTATAATGACATAAATTAACAAATGATAAAAGGCAGGACTGCCTAAATCCACAACTGTTATGTGTACAACTGACATAGGTCTAACATTTACAGATGGAGAAGGTTATGTCCCCAATTGCTGTGCTGTCTTTTGAGGGAAACCAAATGTAGTTCAACACAATACAAGTTGAAAATTTAATTGTGTGCTTGATAACAACTATGCTATGAATAATTTTGTAGCATCATCTTAGAGTACAGGCGCAGAAACTATATGAGTTACACAGACAGATGTTCAAAGCCAGTAGTTTATACCTCCTATGATTGTCTAAAATAAATGCTAATAGGCAGGACTGACTTATTTAGCTGATATGATTTTGTACAACTGTTCATAGGGTTTACATTTACACATGGAGAGGGTTTTGATCTCTTGGGTGTTTCCGTGCCTTTTGACATTCCAACACACTGCTCAACTTATCCCTTCAAATGTGTGCTTTCTGCCAATTGTGCTACGATTGTGTGGTGGCATCAAGTTAGTGCACATGCCCATAGAATGTCGATGTAGATGGCAGATGTTTGAATCCAGTAGTGTGTAACTTGTATTACTGTGTTCAGAATCAAGTGGTAGTAGGCAAGAATGGCTTATTCAACAAATGATAATGTGTGAAATGCTGCATAGTGGCAACATTATTATAAGAGCTGTGGTTCGATTCCCTGGGAGATACACTCCTTTACAGGCAGCCCATATGCATTCAAACACACTGCTCAGGTTATCCCTTTGACTGAGTTCCTTCTTACAACTGTGTTATGACTTCTTTAGAGGCATCAATGTAACATGTCTACAGACTGCTTGATATCCAGCATTATCTATCTTGTGTGAGTGTATAAAAAATATGTAAAAAATAAGGACTTTGTTAACATCCTGGAATGGCTTATTCAACATGTGATATCTGATATTTTGTTATGGATTGGGTGGGTGATCTTCATCTCCTGATTGCTGTACATTCTTGTGAGTATATCCAGTATACTGATATGGGTATTACACCTTCTGTTGCATGACAACTAGTGTTGCACGACAGCAAGTGCAAAGCAGCATAAGTAAGCAAGAGTGGGGACCAATTATTGTCATTCCCCATTTGTGGCAAAACTATGGTGAATTTGCCTGTGGCAGCATGACTCTGTTGACTGTTATGCAATGGAGGTTGTTGATAATGCATGGGGCATGCCAATAGTTTTCTGCCACATCTGTTATTGTATCCACTTTCAGTATTTGTAGGAGTAGTAGGTACAGGTGTTCCTTAATTTTTTGCATTTTTCTCTATTTTATGTATTTGTTTTTCCAGTATTCCTTCACTGGTAGTTTGCTTATTTACTGAGTGTTTTTTCTTTCTTAATTGTGACTGACAATGCCAGAGATGCTCCACAAGTCCATTAATGCACTCAGTACAATGCACAACAGTGTCAGCCTTTCTTGTCCACTTATTGGTAGGCTTCCCATTGTTTTATGTATTCCTGATTTACCTACCTGTTTTTGTGCCATGCACAAACAGTCACTTATAGATCTCTTGTTTTTTTGTGTGCAGTCATTTGTTTACATCCTGTATGCACATGGGTTAAGACCTACATTACCTTTATGTGGCTATGAACCTGTATTGAGGGCTCAAGCTGAGGCTAATTGCTGTGTTGTGTGCCTTAACTTCTTGCATATTTGATTAGCAATGTTTCTAGATGCATAAAGCCGGCTGCTTATGTTTGCTCCAGAGTGAAGTGTGCATGACGTTAATGAATCCATGGGTTGTTAAGCTATGGCTAGAGCCTGATACTAACAGTAAAGAAGAAGTACTAGAATTGCTTACTGTTTATAGATTTAAAAGAGCATGGTCTGTTAACATAAGAAAGTGGAAATATAAGTGTTCCAAAATGTTTGATAATCTCAGTGCTGTAGTTGTACATGCAAATAATCCTTTGGTTCAGTCTGGAATGTGTTTATCTAAACTTAAATCTGTAGTTAATAAGTGAGTGCTACTTTTGAAATGCGATGTGCCTAGTACTAAATTAACTTGTTACACATATGGGAAGAAAGGTCATATAACCAGAATTTGTATCATTAAAGAGAAGAATGTTACTTCTAGGACTGAGCAAATGTCTAAAATGCATAATAAAGAATAAGAAGAAATGCCCATGAAATGTTTTAAAATAGATTTTAAAATTACAGACTTTATATTCTCTCACTGTGTTTTTACTTTATTAGTGAAGTACACAATATTTTTGGAAGGAGAGGAAATATTGACTTACTGTATTCAGGAAATATGATCGCTATAATGAAAAGTCTGTATGTGTGCAATCATACACAGAATTACAAGCAGAAGGTAAAGGTAATTTGTGTTCTAGAAAAAAAAAATAAAGGAATATTCCATTAGATAGGTAGAGTTTTAGACCATCTTAGGAAAAATAATAGTTCTCGTAGAAGTAATACCTTAACCAACCCATGTTTATTAGTTAAACATTTATCCAGTTTAAAGCATTGTAGAGGATCTGGGAAGAAAACAAATATTTAGATAATCTGCATAAGAAAGATAGCCTTAAAAAGAAGAAAGCAGCTCTAGGCAAGTGTTGTATAATGAAAATGGGGGTGGGGGGATGGCTGACTGTGGTTGTGTGAATGAATCGTGATTCATGTTCAAAATGAAGGAAACAAAGTTAGCTTACAAAATGCTAAGGGAACCATGACATGGGGATTGCTAAAGAACAAAAATAACCTCTTGAGCTATCAGATTCATGAAATAAGAGCACCCAGAACATTCTACATATTAACATAGAAATATTACTGATAATACTGAAGAGAACATTGGAAGGTACCAAACTAAGAACAAAACTGCTACCAACACAAAAATGTGGAAAGAATGCAAGTGCAGCTCTAAAAGGGCAAAATCACTTAGCTGAATCTTTGAAAGTGGAGCAAGCGATAGACTGCAAAATAGAGACAGAACAGCTTGGTGGAAAACAGCTAGTAAAAGAGTTTAGGCTCATTGATGTGTATACTAGACTAATGACTACTGGAGCCTTTATAAGCCTATTAAAACCAAAAAGGTAGCTGAAGTGGGCAAAGGCTAAGCCATGCAATCAAAATGTATCCCACAAGTTATTGAGCATAGAAGTTATTTTAAGGGGTGTATGCTAGTTAGGGCATGATTTAATGTCTGCTTCTGTCCATCAGAGACATAGGTGTCAGACCTGGGGTGAATTTCGAATTATTCACCCTCTGGTCCAAGTTACATTTCAGTAGGGTTAGGGAAGAGCTCTGCTTCACATGGATGGAAGCCTATTCCAGAGAATG
Organism: Protopterus annectens; assembly: GCF_019279795.1. Lineage (NCBI taxonomy): Eukaryota > Metazoa > Chordata > Ceratodontiformes > Protopteridae > Protopterus > Protopterus annectens. Next base: position 893,047,180 of record NC_056731.1, read on the forward strand.
GGGATTCTCTGAGATAAACAGTGTATGTTAGAGGGACAGGTATGTAAGTTGCAAGCAAAGTTTAAATCCTTAGATCTATAATTTCTGGTGCTGTTCATTTGCAGATATGCAAAAGGTCCAATAGAGTGGGATCCAAGGATGCCTTGTATGCCTGGTATAAATCGCCTTTCAACAGGCTGTAAGAAAAAGTGTATAGAGATAGGGATTTGAGGTAATTTACAGAGGTCATTGTGTTTGCACCCAATATTCTTTTTGTTTGGAACCTCTGTAGGGCAATCCAATTGTTGCATGTGCCTGGTCAAGTATATATTGAAGGGGGCATCATACTCAATAATAGGTCTGATAAGGGCTTTGTACAGTGGCACAATGACTTCATTGAACCTAGACGTCATGCCCTTACCTATAATTTGCTTGACATGGAATGATTTTTCTTACTACCTCAGACACATGTTTGTTGAAAGCCAGGTTACTATCTAAATGAATCCCCAAATCCCTGATTGCTGTGTCTTCTTTTAGGGGTATTTTATCAATGAGTTTGTTTCCTTGGGTGGCTGACTTCCCAAAAGGTACTATTATGTATACCTGGGCAATGAGATTTAAGCCGTGGGTTTGGCACCATCATTTGATTGTGTTTGATCTTCCTGTAAGATGTTAGTATCCAGAGGGGTTTCTATGATTGCTCCTGGATTGCAACCATCTGAAAACGTGGTAAGCCAGAGGGCCTTGACATTGACCTTGACTTTTGGAAAATTGATGCCAAAGAGGAGGAGACCTAGCACAGGGCTCCGGGAGACTCCACTGGTGTCCATCCTCTTTGTGGGGGTGGTCTATCCAATCCTAACTTCCTGGTTCCTGTGTGTGAGGCGGCTGACTGTCCAGTGAGTTACACAGGGGTTTATGCCTATTTCTGTGAGTTTGTTTGCCTGAGTAGGGTATTGTATCAAATGCCTTAGCTAGGTCAAGTTAGGCAGTATGCACTATCTTCCCTCATCTATTACCTTGGTGACCGTCTCAAAGAAGTCCACCAGGTTCAGTTGGCATGACCTGCCTTTGACAAAAATAAAACTGGGTTGGATCCAGTGTCTGAAGGTTTCATATTTCATTGTTAATCATTTCCATGATAATTCTTTTCATGGCTTTGTATATGAGACTAGTCAGACTAATGGGTCTGCAGTTCCCAGGATCCATTGATGATCTTTCCTTGTGCAAAGGGCAGGCCTCCATTCACATGACATGATGCTTGTGAGGACTTTGAATAGTGACTCCATTGGCCCTGATAGGTCATATTTTAGGCTATTTAGGAAGCATCCAAGAATATTTATTGGAGCCCACTGAAGCTGAATTCATGGCCTTGAAGAGCATATCTAAGACTTGCTCCAAACTGATAGTTGGAGAGGGTATGTTAGGTAATATTTCCTTGGAGGGGTGGCTGGAGGTGGGAGGGGTAATGTTGGAGCTGAATTTGTCAGCAAGAAGATTCATAATATCTACTGATTTAGCAAATGTGGCTCCATTTACCTTTGAGGTTTCAAACATAGCTAAAGAAGACCTTATGATAGCCCTTGGCCTGGGATGCTACCTTTATCTCAAAATGTGCTTTATTGGACTTAATTAGTCCTCTTAGTTGTCTACTCAGTTTGATGAGAAAGGATTTTTTTAACTATTTAGGTGTTACACTTATTAATTTTAGCTATGACTTTTTTCTTTTGTTGTATAACCTGTTTAACTTTGGATTCCACCTGGGTGGTTTGAGTTAGCTTCAGGGGTGGCTCGTCCTATCGAACTGCCGGACTGCAGCCCTCCCACCTAGAAAATAACAATAAAAAAGTCTGTAAAACATAAAAACAAAGACTACCTTTACCAGCAGTCCTGATATGGACACAGAGGTAACAAAGGTACTCAGCAATCATTGCTGTAAGGTACCAGGAATCTGTGCGGTGACGACCGCACAGAACAGAGGAGCTCCAGACTGCTTCAGCCGCAGTCAGGACCAATGAGGAGGACTGAGCTGCTCTATTGGGATGTTTTCAGTGCGCGGGCTTCGGGTTTGGATTGTGGGTTTGCTTGCTGTACAGTTGCTGGATCAAAGGCTTCGTGGATCAGTCTGTGTGTTCGGTCTCTTGGATCAATCTGTGGCTTGCTTGCTGTTCGGGTGGTCGCTGGGCTTACTTGGATCAGTCAGTCTGTGGCTTGCTGTTCGGTCAGGTAGGTGAAGGGCTGTGTGTGTGTGTGTGTGTGTGTGTGTGTGTGTGTGTGTGTGTGTGTGTGTGTGTGTGTGTGTGTGGCTAGAGAGAGCAAATGGTGGTGGGTAGAGATACTCAGGCTTGAACCCTGTACCTTGTATGCAGGTGTTAAGGACCTGAATCCCTACCCACTACCATTTGTAAAAAAAAATGCAGATTTTTGCCTCATATGTGATCTGATCTGTTCCTCATAATATCTGTGGTTTCTAAATACTGCAATGCTTGATATTTGATGGTGCAGTGGTAGCATTGTTGCCTCACAGCTGCAGGTTCTCAGGTTTGATTCTTGGCTGGGGTGCCTTCTGTGTGGGGTCTGCATCTTCTCCCTGTGTTTGTGTGGGTTTGCTTTTGTGTCCTCCCATGTTACAAAGACATGTCTGCATTATTTCTTCCTGGGCCTCTGCTGAAAATTGTTTTTTTGTTCCAAGTCAGATTGTCCTGATTAACAAATGTTAAATAAAATTGACAGGCATTTGAATTTCAGACTTCAGGTTTCTGAATGTTTAATTCCTTGCATATTTGATGGTGCAGTGGTAGCATTGTTGCCTTGCAGCTATAGGTTTTCTGGTTTGATTCTTGGCTGGGGTTCCTTCTGTGTGGCGTCTGCATCTCATCCCTGTGTTTGTGTGGATTTGCTCTGGTGTCCTGCCATTGTACAAAGACATGTGTTTGCAGTATTTCTCCCTGGGCCTCTGCTGAAAATTGTTTTTGTTCCGTCAGAAGTAAAATTGACATTGAATTTCAGACTTCATATTCTTCAGAAAATGCATAGTAACACAACCTTTTACACAACCTTTTATTTTAGCAATTTTCTAAGATGAATATTTGAAATTTGTCCTTATTTTTGGGACTGTATTACCCCATTATTGGCTTTGTCCAGTTTTTTTGTGCTAAGGTTGACAGCTATGGCAAGAACTGAATTTACCGAATATGTTTGAGGGCTGTATTCCCTCATTACTGGGTTTGTCCAGGTGTTTTGTGCTAAGAGGTTGACTGCTATGGTAAGAACTGAATTCATTAAATGATAGCCATTTAAGTTTCAGTCTTCCTCTCTTTCACAAAGCAGCCGATTTCGCGTAGTGGTATGTTGCTCTGACTGTTTTGCACAGGGACCTTGGCAGTAAAATATATGGTGGTAACGCAGCATTTTTCTTTCACAAAGCAGGTGATTTGGCATAGTGGTATGTTGCTCTGACTGTTTTGCACAGGGACATTGGTGGTAAAATGTATGGTGGTAGCACAGCATTTTTCTTTCACAAAGCAGCTGATTTGGCATAGTGGTATGTTGTTCTGACTCTTTTGCACAGGGACCTTGGCAGTAAAATGTATGGTGGTAACACAGCATTTTATTCTAGCAACTTTCCAAGATTATACAAGCAATGTTTAATGTGTCTCTGGTTTTTGGCCTTTTGACCCCCCCCAATAAATTTGGCTTTTTCCAGATTTCTTGTGCTGCGAAGTTGAGATGCAGTTGAGTATTGAGTAGATTTTACAAGGAGCTGAGAGCTGTAGGGGAAGAGAATTTTAGTGCTGCTTATGCTAAGTCAGCTTGCATTGTTAATAGCACAACAGGTTGTGTACTTGCTTTTGATGCAGAAGGTTGTTGGTTCTACTCCCACAAGGAGTGAATGCTGCCGTACTGAAAAAGTTAAGATACTAACTATGAGCCTGTTATCAGTTTGCCATCCATTTCCTATTGCAATATTACTAGCTTATCATTTTTAATGTAATATAGGCAATTTATTCCTCAGGGGCATCAGACGCTTTATTTTTTGATGAAGCCATGAAATATAAAGGTGTTTGCTAGCAGCAACCTCTTCATTAGTTACAGATTTATTTAATGTGGAATTATTTAGATGACTTTTTTACTTCACAGATTGTGTATATTTACTGATAATGGTGGACTGTAGAATTGTGCATATTTACTGATAATGGTGGACTGTAGAAGTTTGAGTAGACTTATGATGGAAATGTTCTGAACTGGGCAGTTTTGTCATTATTGGTGCATGTATTTTGTTTCATTGTTTACTGGAAAAATGTTCAAAACAATAGGAAGGTGTATCAAAGAGCACATGTATGTTTCATATGCAAGGGGCCTATGATTTCAAAACAGCCCAGAATTAATCCTTATCTGCCACTGGTAAAATGTGTTTTCTTTGAATGTGGGTTTCAATGCTGTTTCAATGAATGTGAGTTTCAAGGGCAGAGAAGTTTTAATGCTAAGTTTGTTTAGCAGATGTCTTAGTGTTTGTGCTGTAAAATGCAAAATAAAACTTTCAAATGAAGTCCAAATCATCATAGAAGTAAATCAGTATGCACATTAGTGTTTATGGTAAATGGAGTGAAATAGCAAAGTAATGGATCATTGGAATGGCTGCAGGGGGAGGCTCCATGATTTTGTGAGGGGGAAGGGCGGCAAACTTAAAGACAGCCCCAGCTGAACTATACCACCCAACTGTCCAGATTTTCAAAGAATTAATAGATTTTTGCTTCTTATTTTTGGTTTGTTCCTCATAAAATTTGTGGTTTTCTGGCAAAATCATTTAGGAATTAAGTCACTAAATAATGACACACTGAGTTTCAGACTTCATAACCTTCAGAAAATGCATGCTAAAGTAAGACCTGTTGTTCTATCAACTGTCTCAGTTTATACAAGAGCAATTTTTAGTACTGTTTATATGTTCCCCCAATATATTTGGACTTGTCCAGATTTATTGCATTAACAGGTTGAGAGGTACATGCAAATAAATTGCTTTATAGAATTAGGCATAGCCAAACCTCTCAACTGTCCCTGATTTTGGCTCAAAATGTTGCTCTTCCCCTAATAATCCCAAACAAAATAGCAATTTTGGAAGAAAACATGGAGGGTTTACAATTAAGAAATAACTGTAATAATCAGAGTTATAGATTACTTTTATTTCAGAAATGCATGTAGATTCTTTTATTTTGTCAGCTACTCAAGTTAACAGTACTAATATTAAAGTGTCCCTTCTTTGACAGGTTCCCAGCTGTATTGTGTGGCTATTTTATATTTTTACATCACATTTCTGGTTCATTTTTCATAAAATTGTGTTTTTCTTTTTGGCAAATTAGTGACAAATCATTAAAGACTGAAGTTAGAAAATAATGACAGACATTTGAGTTTCAGATTTCATACCATTCAGAAAATTCATACTAATGCAAGACCTATTCTATTATCTTTCTAAGTTTATAAGAGCAATATTTTAAAAAATGTCCTTATTTTTGGGCCTTTGTCTCACTTCTTTGTATGGCTTTGTCTAAATTTCTTGCTCTGAGGTTGAGAGTTATGACAAATGTGTCAGGGCCATCATAGTCAGCCATAGACATTTCAAATTGTGACATACTTGTTGCACCCCACTCCCCCATGTAGTGACTCTGGATGTGTCGAAGCAAGGCAAGGAGTAGTTATGCAGTGTAAATGTGCAGAGTATCCCCCCTCATCCAAGGTAGACACAAGTACTAGAGTGGCTTTTCATCTGTCCTTGACTTTTGCAGAGTGGTCTGGTTTCTGTCATATTTTTTCTACTGTTGATTTATGCTTATTACTCAAAGTGACTGTTGCTCTGTGTTTAAGTAGCAATACTTTAATGACCATCATCAGGTAAGCTTGGCTGAGATCGTAAGATGCAAGTAAGCTTTCACCTTTCAACAGGCTGTAAGAAAAAGTGTATAGAGATAGGGATTTGAGGTAATTTACAGAGGTCATTGTGTTTGCACCCAATATTCTTTTTGTTTGGAACCTCTATAGGGCAATCCAATTGTTGCATGTGCCTGGACAAGTATATATTGAAGGGGGCATCATACTCAATAAGAGGTCTGATAAGGGCTTTGTACAGAGGCACAATGACTTCATTGAACCTAGACATCATGCCCTTAACTATAATTTGCTTGACATGGAATGATTTTTCTTACTACCTTAGACACGTTTGTTGAAAGCCAGGTTACTATCTACATGAATCCCCAAATCCCTGATTGCTGTGTCTTCTTTTAGGGGTATTTTATCAATGAGTTTGTTTCCTTGGGTGGCTGACTTCCCAAAAGGTACTGTTATGTATACCTGGACAATGAGTTTTAAGCCATGGGTTTGGCACCACCATTTGTTTGTGTTTGATCTTCCTGTAAGATGTTAGTATCCAGAGGGGTTTCTATGATTGTTCCTGGATTGCAACCATCTGAAAACGTGGTAAGCCAGGGGGCCTTGACATTGACCTTGACTTTTGGAAAATTGATGCCAAAGAGGAGGAGACCTAGCACAGGGCTCTGGGAGACTCCACTCTATCAATCCCTACTTCCCAACTGTGTGTGAGGCAGCTGACTGTTCAGTGAGTTACACATGGGTTTATGCCTATTTCTGTGAGTTTGTTTGCCTGAGTAGGGTATTGTATCAAATGCCTTAGCTAGGTCAAGTTAGGCAATATGCACTATCTTCCCTCATCTATTACCTTGGTGACCGTCTCAGAGAAGTCTACCAGGTTCAGTTGGCATGACCTGCCTTTGACAAAAATAAAACTGGGTTGGATCCAGTGTCTGAAGGTTTCATATTTCATTGTTAATCATTTCCATGATAATTCTTTCCATGGCTTTGTATATGAGACTAGTCAGACTAATGGGTCTGCAGTTCCCCCAGGATCCATTGATGATCTTTCCTTGTGCAAAGGGATGACCATTGCAGGCCTCCATTCACATGGCATGATGCTTGTGAGGACTTTGAATAGTGACTCCAGTGGCCCTGATAGGTCATATTTTAGGTTATTTAGGAAGCATCCAGGGATATTTACTGGGGCCTATTGAAGCTGAATTCATGGCCTTGAAGAGCATATCTAAGACCTGCTCCAAACTGATAGTTGGAGAGGGTATGTTAGGTAATATTTCCTTGGAGGGGTGGCTGGAGGTGGGAGGGGTAATGTTGGAGCTGAAATTGTCAGCAAGAAGATTCATAATATCTACTGATTTAGCAAACGTGGCTCCATTTACCTTTGAGGTTTCAAACATAGCTAAAGAAGACCTTATGGTTGCCCTTGGCCTGGGATGCTATCTTTATCTCAAAATGTGCTTTATTGGACTTAATTAGTCCTCTTAGTTGTCTACTCAGTTTGATGAGAAAGGATTTTTTTTAACTATTTAGGTGTTACACTTATTAATTTTAGCTATGACTTTTTTCTTTTGTTGTACAACCTGTTTAACTTTGGATTCCACCTGGGTGGTTTGAGTTAGTTAGCTTAGGGCTTACTCTTGGTAGGCACAGAAGCATCTATGCAATCATTAATATGTTAGTACACAGCTTCAGTGAATAATTTCGTATAGGCTGCTGTATTGCCTGGGTTTGGAATGGCTAGAAATTTTGACAGGTTATCACTTAATGAAAGGTAGTTTGCCTTGGAGTAGTTTCTAACTTTTGAAGGAGACTGATTTGTGGCCTGACGTTACCAGAGAGGACACAACATAGAAGGGGGTGCAGCATTTTCCCATATTTGGGAGTAAGAGGTCCAATATGTTTGTACCTCTAGCAGGTGTGTGCACTAACTGTTCAAGAGTGTTTGTGCTTACAAAGTCTAGAAATATTTCCACCTACAAATGTATGGTTGTGCAGTTTCCCAGTTTATACAGGGATATTTAAAGTCTTTTATGAATATGGTATTTTGTTGAATGGTGAGTGCCTGCAATAGCTCTAAGTATGAGCTATAGGTTTCATGGGATGTAGAGGGTGACATATAATTTGCAAGGATATGGTATGGGACGTTGTGTATGGTAAACTGGATGTCATTCTGTGTAACCAGCCTAGAGGTATGCTTGTCACTGATGTAGATTGAGACCCCTCCCCTTTAGTCTCTGTCTGTGCAGTTGCTGGTGTAAATAGGTGTAAGGCATTGAAGGTGAAGATATCTTGGAATGAGTGGAGTTTCTTATTTAGACTCCTTGCACTGAGCAGAGACATCTTTAGATTTCCTTGGATAGATTTTATTATGTTGGAATGTTTGTCAATTTGGCATTGCCTAAAAAAGGCTTTGTGGGGGAGGGCAATGTTTTAGCCAATATATGAAAGCCTAGAGGAGATAAATGCAGACCATCCTTGGCAAAGCAATGTGGTTTGTTTACCATATTCTTTCATGCTGATAAATATTGTATCCCCCTAGAATGACACCAAAAACTAATCTAATTATCAAAGTCAATCATCTTCTGCTCATTTGTAGCATCATCCTTGGTGAAGGTAGAATGCTGCTTAATGCTAGGCATATACCAGCCTGTGACAAATAGTCTGAGAGCTCCATAATGTCTGTCTTCATGCAGTCTAAGGAGGTCTAGGGAGGTACATCTCAGGTCATTTACACCTATATGGACTATGACTGAATCATACCGATGTCTGTGGTGCAATGACTTGACTGCATGCATAACTTGGTGGATCCTGGCACTATAGGCAACTGATGGTTATTTTCTACTTGTTTGGCCTGGTGAGCGGGGTATCAGTATGTTGTGACTAGAGTTCTGGGTAGTGTATTGGCTTGCTTATTGGCTTGGTAGATGATGTCCCACTGGGTGCAGCTGTATGTGCAGTGTTACGTGTTGTTTCTGACGAGTGCTTTTGGGTTTGCTGAGGATAGTTTTTCTAGGTGGAATGTCTGGGAAATCTTTGGGGTTTGGGAAGACTGCAGTTAAGTGCCTCATCATAAGTAGGTCTATGTGTGGGGTGTGTACTATGTGTGGTGGGTGAAGAATGTGTATCTCTGACAACAAAATTGTTATGGTGAGTATTTCCCTTCAGAGACCTTGTATATAGACATCTCTCACATATTGTATTTGCTTCTTTGATGGTTCTCAGTGAACATTGTACACTTGTTAAATTGTCTTAATATTTCCACATACACGAAAATGGCTGCTATGAAATTAGGAATGTGCATATCAATGATGTCAGGTCCCATATTTGGTAAGCTACTAGGTTAGAGTGCACAGGGGGTTAATAGTGGGTTAATTAAGGGTACTTTAGGGGCTAGAGACTAGACTAGGCTATATAATAGGAAATTCAAGAGGCAGTGCTCCTTAACATGCAACCTAACTGCTTTATGCTACTCAACACGCAAAGCAGTTGCTCTGCACTTACCAAGTTACTGGTACTATTTTAGAGATGGTTTTATAGGGAAATTTGTTTTTGAACTGTTTGCATCTGTATAGTAGAAGTATAGTAGTATACTAGAAACTAATAACCACTGCTGCATGAAGGGCAGAGGGTGCTCAAATGTCCCAGATTTACACAAGCACTTAAAACACTAGAAACTGGTTTCTTCCCCTCTGGCCAATAAAACAACTACACATACAGCTTTCTTATGTGTTTCCCAAATCAGATAGACCAGGTTGCCACCTACTGCCCCCAAATGGAATATCCCAGTCCTCAATGTAAAAGCACCAAAAAAGATTGCATGAGAGTGTAATGCTACAACACAGCAACTTAAACAACCTACCTGGACAAGGCAATTTAAAGTATTAGGGACCTTTAAACTCTTTAAATCTACCAATTAACTGAAGGGCAAAATAATAAAATGACTCTGTTATCTGCCAAAGATGAAGCAGGATTAATTAAAGACCTTCTTTGAGTAGAAAGGGAGATTACTTGAAGGTAATACTGTTTGCTGGGTGAGCACTCAGGATTCTGGATATATGGAAAACAATGGGTGGGAAAAGTACTTAACTTATACAACAGACAATAGCAATAAAAGGCGGAGGACTTTGGAAGTCATATTATAATAAGGGGTGGAATTCAGAGACACAGCATTTTAAAACCACACAGGAAAATGGTGAGAGGGTTGGGGAGAATTCAAGCTGCAAGAAACAGACAAGCCAGAAAGGGATTACATCAAAAAGGCTAATATTTGAGCTCTAGTCATATGACTTTAAGCTACAGGTCAAAGACCCCAGGTAGTTTAGGATTTCAGAAACCTTAGCTTAATGTCTCAGTAGAGGCTGGGTCAGACACAAAGAATGGGGAAAACAGTAGTAAAGTAAATAAACCGAAATGCACTGGAATGCAGCTTTGAGCAGGTAAATGATGAGCAGAATTTAAGATTTGGGCAGCAAAACTGGAATATAAACAGCTGTAGAAGTATTGAAACACAAATCCTGGAGCAGAATTCACAATACTGTGACTATTGCTATCCCACTACAGACTAACGTACCAGACTATACAGATATTTACCAGTAATGCTGTTCATGGAATAAAATGAAGTAATAAATGACTAAATGAGACTCAAATCTGGCAGTAGTTCACAGTTCTGCCACAACTGTGAATGAAACTACAAGACTAAATCCCCAGACAAAGTTCAAAATACAAACAGCTAGCTTTTAAAAGTAATTCTACTTATGGAGATAGAAGTGCGGTTGCAATATAATGTATAAATGATGTCAAATTCTTGCAGTAGTACACAATCTTCCTACAACTGCAAATGAAGCTGCAAGACTAAGGTCACTGAAAAAACTAAAAAAAAATGCAGACAAATAACTTTTTTGGCTAAAACATAGAAAACCGTACATAAATAGTACAAAAAAAGTATCACCACAGTCTGAAAATGATATAAAACAAGAAATAGGGATGACTAGATGAACTGAAAAGTGAATCTAACACTAAAGTGATGCAATTCAAATAAATTATGTTAGAATTTTGAAAATACACAGCCAGAGCAGAATTCTAAACATTCTTTCAACGTGAAACAAACATCCTAAAACTTGGGAATTCTAAATAGCAGGTGTATATTAAAAAAGAGAACTTATGCAATAAAGAATAATTTTCTAGTATACTAAAATGGAAAGAAATATAATCTTATTCTAAACAAATATCTGTCTAAGAAAAAAAAAGAACTCAAGTAAGGGGAACTCAAGTCAGCATGTAACTTGTTAGTGAGAAAAAAATTAAAATCAAAGACAATTTTTGTTTAAAGCTAACATATGCAAATGATTGCTTAATATGAAAGAACCTATACAGTATATGTTGGAAAGAAAGTGAAACCTTCTAAACAAACAAACAAACAAGTGAGGATAGTGATCTAAACTTACCAGACTTAGAAGAGAGTTGTTATAACTTCAAAAAAGCCCAGTAGGAAAATAATATCTTAGTAATAGTAAAGCAGATTGTAGACGTCTGGAAAGTGTCTCATGTCATTCCATTACATAAAGGTTGTAATTCTAAAGAGCTAACAAACTATTGCCCTATAACCATACTCTCACCTCTATCCAAAACACTGGAGAGGTGTGTACACAAACAAATTATGAAATACCTTAACACCAACAACCTTCTCACTAATACTGAACATGGTTTCAGACCATACCACAGCACCATAATAGCCTTTATGTCATTCACTCATACAATTAACACACATAGAAATAATGGCAATTATGTCCCAGCTGTCTTTCTTGATATCTTCAAGGTATTTGATATGGTTAAGCATAATAAACTCATTATATCCCGCTCTAAGCTAAATCTTAGCAAACCCACCCTCACCTGGTTTCAGAGTTACTTAACAAATAGACAGCAAGCAGTAAAATGGAGGCAAGAACTCTCTCCTCTTTTACCAGTTACAACAGGCATTCCCCAAGGCTCCATACTTGCTCCCTTACTTTTCTCTGTCTTTACTAACAACCTCCACACTTCAACTCTTCATGCTTCAGTTATCGAATACGCTGATGACTCTACGCTAATCTGTTCCTCAACTTCCCTCCAAGAGCTACAAGTGAAAACTCAGGCCTCCTTCCTATCTGTAGAAGAATGGCTCAATATCTTTCAACTAATACTAAACCCTAACAAAACAAAACTTCTCATCTCCCTTCCAAACAACCACACCACTCATACATGCACATTAACTATCACATCTAACAATAACACTACTATCCTTCCTGTCACACACACCAAACTACTTGGAGTTGAGATAGATCACAACATGAGGTTTGGCACTCACATTTCACTCACTGTTAAGAAAGTTCACAAAAAATTAGGGAGACTATACAGAAATAAACAATTCCTCACAAACAGCACTAAAGCCAAAATAGCACAAACACACTTCCTGTCCACACTCCTGTATGCTTCCCCTATCCTCACCAACCTCAAAAAATCAGACATATCTAAGCTTGAAGTTTGCTATAACAAAATAGCAAAGTTTGCCTCTAATAGCTCACAACTCAATCACCACTGCTCAGCCCTAAAAAAACTCAACTGGCTTGAACTTCCTCAACTTCTACTTTATAACCAACTTATACTAACCCAAAAATACTTTATTACCCCAAGAAAACCCCATCACTACAAAACCTAATACAACCTTACTCCAGTACTAGGGTCCTACATTCCAATAACAAACATCTTCTACAAGTCACTATAGCCAACAACTCTGCAGGAGCTTCTCTCTATTCGAACTATATACCCAAAAAATGGAACACTCTGCCCACAAATATAATAGCCACACTACCTTGACCCAGTTAAAAAAATGCATAAAAACACACTTCCAATTAAACTGGACCTGCAATTGTAACTCACCAGGATAGATTACATCCATCTTACATCTGCTCACTCATAATAACCTTCCTTCCTATACTGTCAGGTAGTTAACCTGATTTTTTTTTCAGCTTAAATGGCCTCTTTCACCATACTTCATATCCTAATCTTCCTTCCACACTTAATCCTTTGCTCTATGTTTAATGTGTAATGATATCTCTGAATAGATATTTATAAACAGATTGCTTAATGGTGTCTTCCTATAATCAGTGTAAACTTATCTATTTTTCTTTATCTTGTGTTATCACTTAATTTGTGTATCATAAATGACTTCTTGTATAAGAAAACGTAAATGTCACTCTTCTGTAACTACAAAGTTGTACTATGTCAAATCTTGTCTTTGTGATATGTGGAGCATTTCTCCCCGGTCTTCCGCTGAAAAAGGACTTGTGTCCAGTTGGACCTTCCAGGTAAACACATGTAAAATAAAATAAATAAATAAATAAAGAAGAAGCTGAACCTACTTCTTGCCATTCCTTTGAATGAAACAACTATCTCTTGTATAGAAAGAATAATAAAAGAAGAACTTGTACACTAGTTACATGTACAAAAACACTCACAGACATGTACTTGGAGGTTATTTTGGAATAGATAAAACTAAAGCTAATGTGACATCTATGTTTTATTGGCCAGAAATTACAAATATATATATCCTGCCCAAAAGGAGCTCAGCTTGGATTCATGAATCTTTTGGTTCCAGTGTCTATTATAGTAGACATGGCAACTGAGTACATGTCTATGGACAATGATGTCACTGTTAAAATCTACCAGCAGATATCAATATATCTTCATTGCACTATACTATAGAAGACATTTCCAGAAGCTGTATCATTGCTAAGTCTATTGTTAGAAAACTGATGTGATGATTCTTTAGAGTAGGTATTTCTTAACTGACATTTAATGACCAAGGCATGTCCTTTATGTCAACTGGTCAACTTTTATGCAGAAAATGTGCAAGAGTTTTCATGTTAAACCATTAAAAACTTCAGTTTACCATCCTTAGACCGATGGTTTAGTGAGGATGTTAATAAAATACTGAACAAAATGTTAAAAAAGTAATTGAAGCAGGAGAAGACAACCTGGATAAATTATGCTAATAGTTATTTGGAGTATGAGAACTATCACAGACATTGGCAGGGTTTACACTATCTGAGCTCTTGTACAGTAACATCCAAGCTCGATGTTGCTAAAGATATCTAGGAAGAAGAGAAAAGAGCATTTAAAATGTATAGAGCATTATACTAATTTACAAGAAATACTTAAAGTGGTCATTCCCTTAGTGAAAGCAAATATATTAAAAGCCCAGCAAATGCTGGAAAGGGTATATAATAGGTCTGCCAAACAGGGAGAATTCATACCAGTACACAAGCTCTTGTAATTCAGCCAACATCAGGAAATACATTTTCAATTTCCAGTGTCAATTATAGAGAATACAATTTTTAGCAAAGTGTAATGTCCATTAGAAATTTTTGTAATGTTAAATGAGGTTGATTATAAGGTCAAACAGACTGGAAAAGAAAACTGGATAACATGCATCATATCAATATGCTGAGAAAATTAAAAGAAGCTGAATATTCAGTAGTGAGTTGTTGGACTGTGGTAAATAAAATGCAGTCAGGAAAGGAACCCATTACTACAGTTCAGGTTGGTGAGTCTATCTCTAAGGCATAGATACAAGGGGTGCTAGAATTTCTAGCCAGAAATAAATAAGATATTAAATATGGCTCCAGGAGAACAAACACAGGGACACCTCCAGGAGCAAATTTGTACTCAAATCCCTATAGAATGCCTGAAACACAAATGGAAACAGTGCAAAATGAAGTTCAAAGGGACACATTGTGTAGAGAATGGAACAATCTAGTTATTCTAGTGTCTATGCTAGATGGCTGAATACCTTTCTGAGCTGATTTTAGAAAACTTTACAGTGTGTCAAATATGACACCTCTCCTATGCCCTGTATTGACAGATAGGGTAAAGCAAGGTATTTATCCATGCTAGATGTAACTGAAGGGTAATGGGAGGTCCATTTGAGCACAAGTTATAAAAGAAACCAGCCCTTTCTGTAGCAGGGAATATCAGTCTACCACTTCACTGCACTTGTCTTTGTATTACATGGAGATCCTGCCACCTCTGTTGGCCAATGAACAAAATAAGTAGATCCTCATGACTCCTTTGCAGCAGGATACACAGATGGCATTCTGAGGATTTGGAGTCCAATCTCCCTAAATTATAAGCAATTTTAGCAGTCAGAAAAGCAGGTCGAAATGGAAACCATCAATAGTAAACTTTGTACAGAAGAAACAATGTATATGGTGTAAATGTTTGGGATGGGAATAATGCAAACTTATAAAGAGACAGTAGAAGCCATAACAGATGGTCAGATCCAATCACAAAGAATCAGGTGAGAGCATTTTAGGGCTAAAAAGCTATTGCCAAAAATATGTTAAAGATTTCATATGTTAAAGATGTCCCTTCCATAGCTTGCCCTTCAAGGACTTGACAAAAGGGAAGGTCTCCACAAATGTTAAATGGTTAATAGAGGCTAATGAAGCCTTCAACAACATAGAATCCCTATTAAGGCTTAAACCTATTTTGTTTATATCAAATTTTCAGCTGCCATTCACAGTTTATACTGACACCTCAGAAGTTTCTTTCAGGGTAGTATTATATGAGTTTGGGGGTGAAGGGCAGCTGATATTTTTTAAGCAGGAAAATCAGTGAGGCAAAAAGGCAAACACATTGCCTTCAGGAGAGAGGATGACTGGCAACACAGTAGACACTCCGTTTTTTCTGGCGTATTTAGTGGGTAGACATTGTTTTTTAATTGATCTATATTTATAAGCAGAAAGATATCAATGCAATGTTATGTAGATGGGCTCTTCACTACCACATTTTAATTTTGATTTATCATATAAACCTGGTATTGAATATAAAAATGTGGATGGGTCCTGTAGGTCCCACAGTTCCTCCATTTAAGTTCAATAATCAGGATTTTGAGTTGAAATGGATGTCATGTTGCATATTTGGGGTACTGAATATTTAATGTAATATAAATATTGTAAAAATGCTATATTTTAAGTATTTATGGTTTTAAAGTATTGCTAATGTCATTTAGGTGATGAAAATATTATGCAAATGCTAAACAGTCAGGCAACACTATATATTAGCTAGAATCATATGCAGTTAGTATAGTGGTAATAATCTCACTCTGAAAATTTGAAAAATATAATCAGTGTTTGTATTTAACTTTTTTTCATTTTAGCTAATCTTTTGTCTCCTATATCATATAAAGAAACTTTTTGCAAAATTATTTTCAAGCATGCTGTACTGCTATCTTTTTTTTCATGGTTAAAGTCACTTATCTATATTTTAGGCAGGTTACTTAACAAATACAGTTTACATGCTTTAAAGCATTTCTTTATAACTCACATAGTTATATAATCATAAATTTTATGTGGTTATAACGTATTACATTCTGTCTATAGCAACATGGAATTCTTCCTGGTAATATATGGTACTCATTTATTATATTTGAGTTTTTATTGTTTATGACTGCAAATGCAGCTAAATAGAGATACAAACTGCAGTAGGTGTAGTTCTTAACAGTCAGACAAATCTTATGATAACTGAGCCACAAGAAGAGGGAGAGAACTAGTCATGTAACTGGGTAGTTAAACAATATATCCCTGGTTAAAACATCACTGCAATGGCCCTGATATTGATGACAATCTCTGTGTGAAGAACTCAGTACCTCTTACATTTTATTTTCTGGTAAATCATCCTTCTGTTGTTAAAAGGCTGAGCTTTGTAATGATATGAGATAGCAACATTGCTGAGAAGGCTATGTTCTCAGTCTCCTGTGAGTGGGATGATCAGCCAAAAGCATGTAAGCTGCAGACCTGTACTTAATATATCTCTACTGTATGCAAGAGCAATAAGTATATTAACCTTCCATTTTGTTACAGAGAAGCTGATTGAGTCATCACTGCTGCATCCTCCTCAGCTACAAGACATTATATACTATAAGAGATTGCTGACTATAGGACAAAAAAAACAAAACCTTCCTGCAGGAAAAGCTAATGTGCATCTGTGAAAGAAACTCACAACTTTCTCTTGTCTTCTGTCAGCTCTCTGCATATTACTTAATGGTCATTTAAACCAGTGATAATGAAGTCTAGTGAAAAATGGACTTACTCAGAATGGGATGAGGGTATCCAATATGGGTGACCACTATTATAGGCAGCCAGTGTAGTATCAGGATTCTCACCAGATTGAATATAATAGCTAAGATTAATTCTGTCCTTAAAGGAAAACAATGGGATATCAAATCCACTCGCTCTATAGGCTGTTTTCTTCAGTCGCCGTTATGTACTACAGGTCAAAAAAAAAATTAACAGCAACTTTTAAATAAAAATCTGTACACTGATTTCGAGTTCAGCTACCTAATTCTGCGTACTGTTTCAGTTTCCGGTTTAGAACCAAAATTAAAAACGTGTAGTCGGCTCATAAATACTGACGTCACATCTGCCTTACCTTCTCGAGCAGATCCTGAGAAGTTTCCTCCTCCAAACTGATGTCAACTCTGCCTTATTTGCATCCTCCTGTGATCCTCCCATATTGCGATGTAATTGCTGCCTTGGCCAGCCCACTATTTTCTTAATAAAAGGGATTAGCATGCTGTGTGGAACTTCTTTTGCATTCAAGTGAATCCTGTCGGCTCCATTTCGTGTCAAGGACTATCAACAAGTGTTTTTCTCCATCGTTGGAATAATTCAGGTAAGTGTTTGTGTAATTTTGCTTTCGCTGTTTAGATAATGTTTTATTACTTTGGCTGGTTATTGTTGTGCTCTGTTCGGTTTTGTTTATGAAATCGTCGGGTCGGAAGGTAGGGGGATGTTAAATGTTGTGTGTGTATTGGTTAAATTGGTTAAATTTATGTATTATTTAATTTTATGTATTGGTTAAATTTAGTAAGGGTTTCGCTAAGTAATCTTTGTTAGTATGTTCCCGAACTTTTTATAGTTGGAGTACGCTGAAACCACGTGGTCCTCAATGGCGAGAGTAGTTGTACTAGTTGTAAACATTTCTGTCTTTCGGTTTATCCGGGTTAGGTCGCAGGTCTTTGAAATGTTTTTACTGTCAGTATCCATTGTAATGTATAAACTTTTTCTTTAAATTGTAATTATGAATCAAGCAAACGTAAGTTAATGAGTGAATTAGTTACGTTTATGTAAACGTTTGAATTTTAAATGAAGTGTGTTGAACGTTTGATCGTTTGTTGGCAAACGAAAGCGCTTTGAAAATGAAGTGTGTTAAACGTTAGAATTTCAAAATGAAGTGTGTTGAATGTTTGAGAAAATGTGTTGCCAAACGAAAGCGCATTGAAAATTAAGTGTGTTGAACGTTTGAGAGAGTTTGTTTTCAAACGAAAGCGCTTACATACATACATAGCTTTTTTTTAATCAGTGCATTATTTCTTCAGTTGAACAATTAATCTCAAAAGCTTATGGCTAACTAATTACTGATGTATGTAAGAATAACTGCACAAAACACATTAATTATAACTGCTAGCATCATCCTTTGGTCTGCTACTCTTAAGGATAAGGTGTGTGTGTGTGTGTGTGTGTGTGTGTGTGTGTGTGTGTGTGTGTGTGTGTGTGTGTGTGTGTGTGTGTAACTTCCAGTAACAGTAGCCACACTGTGTAAAAAATTTAGTGCACCAAAAGGGTTGCTTTGTGCAAGAGCTTTTGATGTGTAATGCTGAGTCACAAGGCTGGCTCACCAGTCCTTTAGCATTAGCTACATGTTTTTTTCTGTCTTGCACATTGGGCCGGTGGGAAAAGTAAGCATAAACAGCTTGTGCAAAGTTGCTTGTCACTTATGCTAAATACTGGTTTTCTGAATTTTGACTGGTCATTTGAGGCTGTGTTTAGCAGTAACTGCTCCTTGTGGCTAAGCACTGTGTTTTTGTGACTCTTGCCCACTATCATATCATCAGTGGCCTCGATTTTAGCATTTTCAAAACCTATTTTATTTTTTAATGTTGCGGAATTGTTGGCGATTTTAGCATTTTCAAAACCTATTTTATTTTTTAATGTTGTGGAATTATTGGCCTGTAAGTCTGTGATTGTTAGTACTTAAAGAGATGTGAGAGCCCATCATCTCTGAGAATCTGTACTAGATATATATATTTTTTATTCTCTGTTGAATTAATTTCATTGTGTTTGTAGTAGTTTCCTCTTCAGAAGGGTAAATTCTTTCTTATGCTTTGGACCAACAGCTCACTTATTAACTTCTTTCAATGAGTCTTTTATTGTTTTTGGTTACTACAATGAATTAAATAAGAAATGTATTCTTTCTTTGTCTTTCTAAAGACTTGACCTGTTCTTATAACTGCATATAAATAGGTCTCTTTTTTTATGGCAACCGTTTTCCAAGGGAGTGAATAGTGAGATTAGTATATTTATTCTGGGATGCTTAAATGTCATATTCTAGCAATAATTAGTGTATTGCTTGCTTTGATGATGGGTAGTGGTTTTGTAACGTTTATTTCTAGCATATTTAAATGTTTTAAGATCTTAACAGCACTTCAAACCCAGTTCAGAAGATAGTCTTACTTTACATATTTTCATAAAGTGCTTTTGAATAGAATGTATTGTGCTTTCTTCCAAATGATTATGTTCGTTTGCATACAGGGAAAACTAGAATATTTAACGGCCAGAAAAGTGATTCCAGCTTTGGCTTGGTGCTCTGTATACCTAACTCATTGCTATCGAAGGCCTTTCACTTCAGTGGTTTGGTAGGTAGCAGCTTTTGTCATTTTGGGGCTAGTTTTCTGTCACTGAGTTTTATTTATGTGAATGCGTGTATATTGTGTGTTTGTGTATTTGATTTTGTAACTTTCCCTAGCCTTTATTTTAGTAATCCTGTGTCCCTCGTACTTGTAGATATCAACTCCGTTTTCCAGTTTTCACAGAATAAGTGTCAGATTTAGGAACATAGGTTATAGTTGGATCATTTAATACAGAGCTTACTGTTTGTAGTAGCTGATTAGGTATTGAGGAGGTTTTCCTAGTGTTTGCTTTTTACACTTCAGTCATTATCTGACCTTTTAGAATAAGTTAAACATCCATTCTGTAGCTCAATGCACACTTATGCACTGAGGCTATACATTACTCATTGTGTACAGTTCTCCTATTTATTTTTAATCATAATAATTTGCAGTTTTCTAGTAGAGAACATCAATTAATTGCAAATAGTCATAAAAATACTTTGTCTCTAGCAGCATGTGATGTGTCATGCTAAAAAATGGGACATTATCCTAGCTATTTACATCATTTCCTTGTATATGGAGGAAACATTTGTAGGAAGACCATCATTGACTTCGATTAGCAAACATTTTGCTAATGTGTTATAAGCCAGCAGAATTTAAATTTCTAGTATAGCATCATATATTTAAAACATTGCTTTCAACAGCTAGCAGACAGTTTGCAAAATCAGACTACTTTAAAAGCTTTGTGAAAGACCTCATCTTTTATCTTTGTCAGTTGGCCAACTTCCATCTTAAACTGCGTGTTTTGCAGAATATTTGGTTGTATGCCCCACAGATGACTTGTGCTGTTGGCTAACTGAAGATGATAGTTTGGAAAACTTTTTGTAGGGGATTTCTCCATTTCTCTGCGGTGGAGTACCTTTGAAGCTGTTGAGATTAAGTAGGGGAATGGTCCCTCCATGGCTGAGTGGAGAGCTTTGCACTTCCTACAGAACTGCATCTGATTATCTTGTCTTGGCAAACTTTCTGTACTTAGCCAAATAGTTTTTCAGCCGACTATCCTGTGCCTAGGTTGATTTCTTGTAGGCGATCTTAGACATACTCCAGTAAACCACTAGTTTTGGACTTTTTTGTAAGAAAAGAACAATTTCCCAGCATTAACCATAGCAGTCTTACTCACTTCACCTGTAGCATCTTGCTTCTTTACTAGTCTGTGTGTAGAAGTGCACATGCATCTTGGTAAGATGAGTGCATATAACATTCAAAAAATTAAGTGTCACTTCTATACTGAACCAAATTCTGGGAAGAAGCACATGTACCCATCTCCAATATTATTCAGAGCAGACTTGCCTTGTTATAAGCAGACAACATACTTGCTGGTATCATTTTTTAGTTACAGATGTCACTCTTAAATGTGATTTTTTTTTTTTTTTTACTGTTAGGCTCAGATTTCACAGACTTCTCAGTAAAGTTACATTTGTTGGCCCATCCACCATTCCTGTTAGCCTTAGATCCCTTTGTTTAGATTCTAGGACTTGCTATGCAGAATGTAAAGTATTGCCCATTTGTAATGGATAAGGTGAAAAAGTGAAATGGCCAACCACCTGGACCACTGTGATGATGATTGTACCAAGAGGCATATACAGTCAGACCAGATTTTTCTCAGTTTCAATTTCTATTTCTCCAAGTCTATTGGTTTTCTAGTACCATGACTGGGAATGGATGCCATTTCTAAGTCAAAGTATGATTAAAGTTTGTGAAATTGGTGTTTCAATCTTTGATGTTGGCCAAAAGCGCTATTCGCACCTGCTAGTGTGTGTGAGTGCGTGCCAGCAAGGGGGCTAGTGTGTGAGTGAGTGCGTGCCAGCAAGGGGGCTAGTGTGTGAGTGAGTGCGTGCCAGCAAGGGGGCTAGTGTGTGAGTGAGTGCGTGCCAGCAAGGGGGCTAGTGTGTGTGAGTGCATGCCAGCAAGGGGGCTAGTGTGTGAGTGAGTGCATGCTAGCAAGGGGGCTAGTGTGTGAGTGAGTGCGTGCCAGCAAGGGGGCTAGTGTGTGAGTGAGTGCGTGCCAGCAAGGGGGCTAGTGTGTGAGTGAGTGCGTGCCAGCAAGGGGGCTAGTGTGTGAGTGAGTGCGTGCCAGCAAGGGGGCTAGTGTGTGAGTGTGCGTGCCAGCAAGGGGCTAGTGTGTGAGTGAGTGCGTGCCAGCAAGGGGGCTAGTGTGTGAGTGAGTGCGTGCCAGCAAGGGGGCTAGTGTGTGAGTGAGTGCGTGCCAGCAAGGGGGTTAGTGTCTGTGTGAATGAGTGAAACGATTTTAATGATCTTGTCAGTTTCTGGTCCTCTTATCAAAAAAGATATTACACTCTCACTTTACAGCTCGCGTGCTTTGCTTTTGATAGTTTGTATTACCAGTGTTGTATCGTGTCTGCATTTTCATACCTTTTTATTTTGTAATGTTTTGCCGTTTGCATCATTTTCTCATACCTACGAAAGTGAACTAAGCGCTCACATTTTGAAAACACAAGCTATCAAGAGCAAACAGTGTCTGCACATTGATAGCCCAGTCAGTTTGGTATGTGTTGGACGTTTGTCCTCCAGTTACCACCTTTTATTTAATTGATGAAGTCACTGTTGTCTGGTGATAGTGCGAGACTCTTATTTATTGTCATTTGTTGACCAGGAAAGTCCGACTGTTTTGTTCATAGATATATCCTACACTAAAGACTGCTAGTGCCCTTAGAAGCCTAGCAGTGCTACCCAACTGTGACCCACAAATTTGACTTTTATGGGATTGATTTACTGGCTGCCACTGTCCATCAGCGACAATGGTGTCAGTCAGACCAGGGGAGAATTTTTAATTACCCATTCCTTGGTCCAAGTGGCGCTTGTATGCAGGTATGGAGGATCGCTGCTTCGCATGGATGGGGAGTCTGATCCAGACAATGGGAATGCTCTTTGAAGCATATCTGTCTCTAGCATGTTCTGTTTGTGAGTGAGTGCAAGCAAGGGGGCTAGTGTGTGTGTGAGTGCAAGCAAGGGGGCTAGTGTGTGAGTGAGTGCAAGCAAGGGGGCTAGTGTGTGAGTGAGTGCAAGCAAGGGGGCTAGTGTGTGTGTGACTGCAAGCAATGGGGCTAGTGTGTGTGTGTGAGTGCAAGCAATGGGGCTAGTGTGTGACTGGTGGCAATGGGGCATGTGTGTGTGAGTGAGTGCAAGCAATGGGGCAAGTGTGTGACTGAGTGCAAGCAAGGGGACTAGTGTGTGAGTGAGTGCAAGCAAGGGGGATAGTGTGTGAGTGAGTGCAAGCAAGGGGGCTAGTGTGTGAGTGACTGCAAGCCAGGGGGCAAGTGTCTGTGTCACTGCAAGCCAGGGGGCAAGTGTCTGTGTCAGACTGCAAGCAAGGAAAAAGCATGCTAAAGCCAGACCTCTTCTATCAACTGTCTCTGTTTATACGAGATAAATTTCTAGTACTGTTTAGATGTCCCCCCAACATATTTGGCCTTGCCCAGATTACCTGCATTAACAGGTTGCTAGTCAAATTTCTATAAATTGCTTTATAGAATTAGGCATATCGCAACCTCTAAACTGACCATGGATTTGGCTCTAAATGTTTCTTTACACCTTATAATCTCTCCCCAGAAATAATAGTTTCGCCAGAAAACATGGAGGGTTTACAATTACATGTAATAATCCAGTTCGGGATTACTTTCTTTTCAGAAATGCATGTCAATTTGTTTTTAGACAGCTGCTCCACTTAGGAGTAATAATGTGCCCCTTCTTTGACAGCTTCCCAGCTGTATTGTCTGGCTAATTTATCTTCTTGATTCACATTTTCGGACCATTTAACATAATGTTGTGGTGGTTTATTGTGGACAGTTAGTGGCAAAACATTATAGAATGATAGAAAATAATGGCAGACATTTTAGTTTCACATTAGAATACCCTTCGAAAAATCATAATAATGCAAGACCTACTGTTGGATGATCTTTCTAAGTTTGTAAGAGCAATATTTAAAATTTCTACTTGTTGTGCCTTTCTCCCACTTATGTATGCCTTAGTCCAGATTTAGTGCACTGAGGTTCATAGGTATGACATGTCAGGACCATCGCTGTCAGCCTGAGGCATTTCAAATTGTGACATACTCGTTGCATTGAGCTGTATTCTGAGCTGATGTCATGTTTGCTTTTCATTTTTTACTGTGATCCTGTTTTACCCATGAAGCAAGTAGATAGTTGTTTTCAGCCAGCAGATTTGTTGTGGATAACCAACACTTGTACAAGTGGGGGGGAATCACAGCGATTGCTAGTTGCAGCACATTGCTTGGCTATGTTACTTGGTAGTTTAATAAAGCTGAATATAAATTATAATTAGAACTGCAGTCCAAGGAGAAGTGTTTTGCATTTAGTGCTGCTGGTTTTACTCTACTTGAGTTTGTCTAGACTTGTGATAATTGGGTAGTACTGTCTTTATGGGTGCATGCATTTAGTTTCACTGTTTTC
The DNA here is from genome assembly GCF_019279795.1 of Protopterus annectens. NCBI lineage: Eukaryota > Metazoa > Chordata > Ceratodontiformes > Protopteridae > Protopterus > Protopterus annectens. The sequence continues at coordinate 893,071,234 of NC_056731.1, forward strand.
TGGAATATTTTAACCCAATTAAAACACCCAATAAAACTTTACTGCATTGTACAAGCAATATAATTATATGTGTGTGTGTATCTGTGTGTCTGACTTTAAGCAAGGGGGCAAGTGTGGGCAAGTGTGTGTGACTGCTGGAACGGGACAAGTATGTGCATGTCTGTGTATGTGGGCAACTGCAAGCAAGGGGGCAAGTGTGTGTGACTGCAGCCAAGGGGGCAAGTGTGTTTGTGTGTGACTGCAGCCAAGGGGGCAAGTGTGTTTGTGTGTGACTGCAGCCAAGGGGGCAAGTGTGTTTGTGTGTGACTGCAGCCAAGGGGGCAAGTGTGTTTGTGTGTGACTGCAACCAAGGGGGCTAGTGTGTGTGTGTGTGTGTGTGTGACTGCAAGCCAGGGGGCTAGTGTGTGTGTGACTGCAAGCCAGGGGGCTAGTGTGTGTGTGACTGCAAGCCAGGGGGCTAGTGTGTGTGTGACTGCAAGCCAGGGGGCTAGTGTGTGTGTGACTGCAACCATTTTTTAATTGTGAACGTTTTCATTTAAAGTCAAATGTTGTACAGTGTCTGTTTCCATATAGAAATCAGTACTGTTAAAGAAATGAAAGTTACAGAATATTTAACAATACAAGAAATGTTATAAGCTAATTGCAGTCGTACCTGTACTTCATACTGTAAGTTTATGATCACAGATAGCACAAGTATGTGTATTTTAATTTTATAACTGGGATGGAACACTGGTATTTTTAGACCGTTTACGTATTGAGTCCGGGCGCTTGGTTAAAATGTTCCGAATATAGAACTGGAAATATACAGTATATTAGCAAAATAATAAGAACATTATAGCTACTATAGAGTACACTTTCGACCTTAAAACAAATTTTATAGATTGAGTAGAGATGAAGTTACAGAATTACCGGTAGGAAGAATAAAGAGTAAGAGATAATTCATGTTTATTTAGTGGGTCAGGTGTCCAAACACCGATGTAAGTGTGTGACTAGGAGGTGAAATGACTGATAGAATTAGATAAGTGGATTTGTTGTGTAACAGGTGCTTGTTAATTTTACTTTCATGAGAACATGGAAACAAATTAGCCAAAATATTGTGATTCTTTTTTCATTGAGTTTGTGAAATCAAGGTGGGCTTGTATGCTAAGTACATGGGCAGAGAATTCTGCAATGTGTCCGTTTTTAGTGAAAGCCATTTTGAAATATTGTGAAGTGTTATTAAATGATTATTTATCTCAGTATTCAGTACCTAGTATTGTGTATAATATTGGTAATTTGTATTTAGACATTTAGTAATTAAACAATGTACTAGATGTGATGGTGTGCTGAAATGTGCCTTGTACTGTATTTTTAAGTGTTGCACAAACATGGTATCACTTCCATTGTTCCGAATGTTGTCACCTTTTCGCCTGTACTTTGTGCAATTATGGCCTTGCTATTGGCATGTTTACATGTTGCGCTGGATATTGTTGGTTGCTGGTGAATTGTGATTATATTGGATAGTTTTGCTTGGTGTACATGGAGTTTCTTTATTTAGCAGTAGGATAATATTTAACATTAATAAGTTTTATATGTATCAGTTGTCATAATTTGCTTTAATGCTGCTTGAATTCAGTTTGGGGTAATAAATATGTTCATAGGTTCCTAATAGGCAATCTGCCCTAGGTGATTTAGAAGTCTAGCCAGAATGTGTTTGGCTTTCGCCACCCATTTTAAATGTATTTTGCTATGCCCTTTTTTTCAAGGTTAGTATACTGTGCCTCTGTCTAACACTGACACAAGTGATACCCGGGGTAAACCTACGATCTCCCATCCACTCAAGATTCCTCTTGAAGAGTCAGTGAGGGACTCTGCCTAACCTGGACTGGGATTTTATTCCAGATTGAAGGGAGCCTCTGGTTTATGAATCTGTCCCTCCAGCATGTCCTATATTTCAGTGCTGAGGTTCAAATCTCTTGAGCGCGTAGCTCAATGGGATTTTGATTTTCTGAGGTGCAGCATGCTCATTAATTCTGGTTTGGACATGGCTTTATACGTCGGGCACAGATCACCTCTGAACAGCCGGTATGCCACTGAGTTGAGCTGGAGTTTCTTTAACCGGGCAGCATATGGCATCTGTTTGAGCCCTTTGATCCTCTTGGTGAGGTACTTTTGGGGTCTTTGCAGTTGATGCAGGTGTCTGGTATGGTACATTCCAAAAGGGTCATTGTACTCAATTATAGGCCTGATGAGGGATGAGAAAAGAGGCACGATGACCTCCCCTGATCTAGATGTGAATCCCTTCATGATTAGGTGGGCTATAATAAATGTTTTTCTAACCACTGACCACGTGGTTGTCAAATGAGAGTGCTATCAACTTGGGTCCCCAGGTCCCTAATTACTTCTGTACTTAATGGATTACCACCTATGTGGTAATTAGTGGGCACTTTGTTTTTGACATAGGGGATGACTATACACTTTTTTAGGCATTCAGCTTGAGGCCATGGCTGTGGCACCAGATGTCTGTTTCTATGAGGCCCTTTTGCAGGATGCTTGTGTCAGCTGGAGAGTCGATTATGGCGCCCAGTTTGCAGTCATCTGCGAACTTGGTCAGCCACAGTTCTTCCATGTTGGCCTGTACCTCTGAGAAATATATACCGAACGAGAGGTCCCAGGACTGAGTCTTGTGGGACACCACTTGTAACTGGTTTGGAGTCTGACATGGCTCCAGCAATTCTAACCATGTGGGTTCTGTCCTTGAGTCAGTTTGCAACCCATCTAGTGACATAGGGGTTTATTTAAGCTGGTGAGCTTATCTATAATGGCCGAGTGGGGTATTGTATCAAAGGCTTTTGCGAGGTCCAGGTAGGCTGTGTGGACCACCTTCCCCTCGTCAATGGCCTTGGTGACTGTTTCAAAGAAATCAACCAGGTATAAGAGGCAGGATTTGCCCTTAACAAAGCCGAACTGGGTAGGATCCAGTGTTTGTAGGTCCCCAATATCTTTATTTATGAGGTCCATGAGGATCCTTCCCATAGCTTTGCAGACCAAGCTAGTCAGGCTTATGGGGCGATAAGTTTCCAGCATCCATTGAGGCACCACCTTTATGGAGAGGGACCCCTGTTGTACGCCACTCTTTGGGCACATCCTGTAGTAAGGCTGAGATTGAACAGTAGTTTTTATTTGGGTTTAGCTCTTCTTGGAGTTCATGTAGGACGCGCACAGGACACTGTCTGGTCCCATTGATGCTGTGTTCTTTGCTTTGTAGAGGGCGGCTCTTACCTGAGCATCTGAGATGTCAGGGGGTCAGCACTCTGCTGGGATAGATATTTGCTCTTTTGGTGGGTGGGGGGGTGAGAAGTTTGCACTGAACATGTCGGCTAGGATGTTGGCAATGTCTGTGGGTTCAGTGTATTTTTTGACATTATGGACTAATTCTGAGCATATCTGGGAATTAGCACCCAGGTTCCGAACATAACTAAAGAAAGCCTTGTGATTATCCTTGGTGTCCTGTGCAAATTTTCTCTCTAAGCTGGTCTTAGACAATTTTATGAGTGCCCGTAGTTTTTTGCTAATACTGATCAGTGATGCCTTCACCTTTTGGAATTTTGCTCTGTCATTTTAGTAGCTTCCTACTTCAATTTGAATGGTTTGTTTATAGCTGGGGTCCACCAGACAGGACGTCTGCCTTTGGAGGATTGGGTCTTGGTTTTATTTGGGATTGCATGATCCATGCATTTCTGAAGGTGTTCATATAATGCATTTATAAAGGTTTCAGCGGTCTGGGCCGTATTTTCCACAGGCACGGGGGCTTAGAAGGATTCCACCTCTTTGAAATCTGATTTGTAGAAGTTTTTCACTGTGGTTTTCTGGGCAGTGGATGGGGTCGTGGTGTGAATATCCAGTGCGAATAGTTTATGGTCTCATCTTACCAATGAGGGATACACTTCTGGTCTGTAGCATAGAGTCCCCATGTTGGTAATGATCAGGTCCAGTACGTTTTCCCCTCTTGTGGGAGTGGTAACAAGTTGTTCCATAGCATTTGAGTTTATAAATTCTAGGAACCTTTGGGCTAGGGTGTTGGAGCTAGAGTAATGCTCCCAGTCTGTTTGGGTAGTTGAAGTCGCCCAATATAATGTTGTTTGGAGAGACCTTCATATTTTCCAGTGCTCTCAGGAAGGCCGAGTGGGGTTACTGGGTTTGGGAGCGTGGTCTGTAGCAGGCTCTAAAATGGAAGGCAGTTTTACCCACTTAGTTTCACATGGATAGTCTCTGATGCAACATTATAGGAATATGATGACATTACATAAACATCATTTTATCTAATTATTCTTATACATTTTTATGTTGGACAATGATACATCATCAGAGACTGTGACTGCATGGTAGTGAAATGGTTATTATGGGGCATGTAATGCTGTGAGTTCTCCTGCAGCAAGTACATTGAGTACTGGCTTTTATAACATACCTATGCAGATAGAGGCTCAGTTCTAGAACAGTGTGTGTACTACTTGATGGAAATAGATTCCTTGTGAAAGCAACATTTATATTGTACTTTTCACTGTTGGAGTTACAAGCAACTATGAATAAGACATTTGAAAGTGAACTTGCTATCTTATAAAGAAATGTTTGAAGGATGTGGTACCACCAATACAATTTGTCTCACCTGTGTGGGAAATTGCTGTCTTCCCAAGATGTGACTTATTACTTGCACTGTGAAAATGCTAAAGGGTAACACCTGTGACCCTCATACAATTTGTGGGATACATCTGAGAATCTGTGTACTGTCACTATTGCATGAGAACGCAAATATGATCTGTTTTCGACCTAGCTCTAAAATGTTTAAGGACTGAAGGTAATTCTAGTTTATAGTTACTAGTTTTGCCAAAAACAGTACATTTTCTGTTTACCTTCCTTTGTAAAATCCAAGCTAAGCCTTCCAAATCTTATGATTTCAATGTTTTCTGTTAAACTGAATAAATTCCAGCAAAAAAAAAAAGACCAGTACTAGGCACTGCCTGCTTCAGATTGAGATGTTGCTTGAAGTATTTCAATCAGCTGCAGTCTTTTTTCAAAGAATCTTTGATATAACCTTATCAAAAAAAAAAGCCAGTACCCATGAGTTATCCATGTTTTTTCCGCTTGACTATGGGGTTTACCCTTAACTGACCATGTTTCTTTAGTCTGTTTCATTTCTATTCTGGTTTCATTCAGATTTACTTTCAAGTTGTGTAGTGTGTCCACATATTGACAAATAACTATGTATTTATGACTTTCAAATTCAGAATCGATTGCAAAAAAAAGAATTGTCTCCTCACTGAATTTTCTAGCCTTTTCAGTGGTCTTGAGGTTGCTTATTACCTGTTGTACTAGTGCTTAAATCGGAATGAAACCAGAAAACAGCAAAAAAAAAGATTAAACAAGCATGCTCATTTTGGGCTTGGGTGTGTGAATGCATGCGAGGGGGCTAGTGTGTGTGTGTGTGTAGAGTGTGTGTGTGTGTGTAGAGTGTGTGTGTGTGTGTAGAGTGTGTGTAGAGTGTGTGTGTGTGTGTGTGTGTGTGTGTGTGTGTGTGTAGAGTGTGTGTGTGTGTGTGTGTAGAGTGTGTGTGTGTGTGTGTGTGTGTGTGTGTGTGTGTGTGTGTGTGTGTGTGTGTGTGTGTGTGTGTGTGTGTGTGTGTGTGTGTGTGTGTGTGTGTGTGTAGAGTGTGTGATTACATGCCTTCTGATAGATATAGCTTACTTTGCCCATTATACAAACTGAAACACTGTCAATGGTGTCTTCAGTGAGGGTGATTTCTCCTCCAGGCTGTCATATATATGGATGTGTACATGCATGCAATATTGGGAACACTGAACACATGTATTTGTTTAGCATTGGAGAATTCTCATGCATTTCCTTTGGCTCTTCTCTCCTACATTGTAACAGTACTCATGGCAGGGCACAGTCAAAATAGTGCAAGACAGGGATATCAATTTGAACCAAGGTATCGACCTGGCGAGCCAAGGAAGCAGCGCCGTTTGTGCAACAGTGGTCAGCATCAACCGCCTTCGCCGGACCCTGATTACAGCAGTCTGTCAAGTATGACATGGTGCCTATGTGGCAAATGCACAATGATGACCACGTCACTCGAATGCCTATGTTGCGTGTCTTCTCCACGAGCAATTGAAAAATGGGCAGAAGTAACTTCAACTTCAGGTCACAATGCATGCATAACTGTGCACCCACAGTTTGACTCGGCATGCCTTTATACCCACGTTTTAAAAACTATATTCAGGCTTCTGTGTCGGCGTAGAGGGCGTTATCAACCACCGCAGTGGACAAACAAGTATGTTGTCTGTCTGTGTCTGTCTGTGTCTGTCTGTCTGTCTGTGTCTGTCTGTCTGTCTGTCTGTGTCTGTCTGTCTGTGTGTCTGTCTGTCTGTCTGTGTGTCTGTGTGTCTGTCTGTGTCTGTGTGTCTGTCTGTCTGTGTGTGTCTGTCTGTCTGTGTGTCTGTCTGACCACAGGATTGCTCTATATTTCAGATTGTACCGGGTTGTGCATCGCGTGCATATGTGTTGTGGGTGCATAACAATCGAAGGCTGGGATTTGGTAATCGAATGGTGCTTCCCGCTTGTGTAGTGTCACGAATTCGAGAACAGTTTCCATGTGCAGATGACGATTCGTACACAGGATTTAGAGCTTTTGAGGGACTTTGGATTTATTCGGAACACTGACATGTCTATTGTTAGCTGTGCATTTCCTGTTCACAGTTGAAAAATGGTTTTACTTGTCAAATACTGTATACGATACCTCATTATGAAGTTTGTACACTAATAAAGTTAGTATCATTGACTTGGATACTTAATGTGTCATGTGTACATTTGTACGTCTGTCTACCATCGCCTTAAATTGATGCTGCTCTGAGAGCAGAGTACGTACTTACAGCCGTTATCACTGTTGTATATCATGATGGTGATTGTCTTGTTTTATAGCAATATTTCAGCAACTTTAAATCATTGGCGAATGTCCACCTGTGCAACTGACGTCCTTCACACCATGCAGACAAAAGTGTATGGCTTTTAATTATGTACAGGTCCGGTCACACTGCCTATGCAAGACTAATGAATCCATAAGTTATTAGGCCTTTTCAGAGTTGGCATACAATCGCTATATGCCATCCTGCGTCATTTCATTAATTTGTAGCACAAACTGTTTTTGTGTTAAGGGGAGAAATTCACCTGAATGAAAAATGCTTCTACATTGCTCATGTAGAAAAGTAGATGTTTAGTGCCCCAGTTTAAATCTGATTAAATGCAGACTTCATGTGTTGTGTAAAGGCTGTAAGCGAGGATACACTTTGATTGCAGAGAGAAGGCGGATGCAAGTGACACTGACAAATGCATTGCATGACTGTCACACAAGCAGCCATTAATAAATTTGGATATCTCATTGCACATCGATTCTAACCATTAAGTCTTACAGGTTGTATGAATATCAATGAGTGTAACTAGTTTACCATGAATTGTGTGTACTGTGATTTGATATAATAATTTATTTTTTTATTAGGTAATCGTCAAAATGCCTTCCTGCTTTGCAATCAACTGTAGTATGCGCCAAGACAATCTGCCACGGGGGGTATCATTCCATCGGTTTCCACGGGATATCAACCTGTGTAGACAGTGGGTGATTAACTGTGGTAGAGATGTTGGTAGCATACCGAAGTTTGTTAAGGAAGTTTTGGGTAGTGCAAAGCCACGACATTTCCTCTGCTCTCAACACTTTGAGCAGAGCCAGTTTCACCTTGACTACCAGCAACAGCTACTTCCTGAGGAGTTGAGACCCAAGCGACCAATACGGAGATTAATAAAAGCGGCAGTACCATCAATTTTCTCACTTTCGAACAGCAAGACACGGACATCATCAGTACATCGGTTGCAGCAGAAACAGCATCAGACGGTGAGTATCAGTGGAGCAATGAAAGGTTTAATGAGTCAACTGACGTTTGCGTAGTGAGATACTGGCACTGCATGTGTTTCAAATTGCAACAGTTAATTGGATGTACTTTTTACATGCAGCTTATTGAAGACCTTCTGAGTAAAACGCAGCCTACATTGCAAGACCTTGTGACAGAGCAACGTTCTGTGCAACGCAAGGTGAGTAATTGTATTACCTCTTCAGCGCACAAATAATTACTCTCTACTCGGATGGATGTGTAATTTTAATGTGCCTTACTTTTTGTATCTCTTGCAGCGGAAGCATGTGCAGCGACAGAATCAAAGGGATGCAGATACTGATGCGTCAAGACACACTGTGGAAGACCAAATGGAAGACTGTCAAGCGCATCACGAATGTGTGGAAGTAAGTTTAGATGAAAACCTACAGTAATATGCGATACTGGATAAGCATTCAGTCTGTGGTCTGAGTAAGTGTAAATTACAAAATTTTTATGTAGTTCATTGGGACTCCCTTGACTATTGAGTCCTGATGTCGGCAATCCAAATGCTTATCCTGTTATCGTAGAGTGTCTGTAGTTAACTTTGTCATTAGTCAAGCATTGACTGATTAACACTTATGTGATTGTAGGTTCAAGCAACTGATTTGTATGAAGAGGTAGTCGAAAACATGGAAGTATACGCAATGGAGACTGGGATTTGCAGTCAGAGTACAGTCGCATGCCAGACAAAGTTTCCCCAAAAGAAAGGTAGCAGCATAGGAATTCAAGTGAAGCTAAAGGACCTTGAAACAGTACCACGCACTATGATTGATGCAGCTGTACAGGTTCCAGAAGTTGGAGTCTCACCACTGTTAGACCACACATATTTTAAAAAATCAAAGGACGTACAAACAGAATTGAGTGCGGACAGACCACAACACAGTTTCAATAATGCCAATCAGCACCTGATTGAGTTTAGATGTCCCAATGAAAAGGACGAAAGTTGCACTGAAGAGGCCACATGTAGCTCTAGTGCATACATTGCTGTGGAGATAACACATTGCAGTACTCCGGTCAAGCTACAAAAGGACGTCCATAACACGAGCATGCATAGCAGCTCCTCACTTTCTCAGTGGACAGATGATGTGGAAAAGGATCCAGACTGGTTGTACACTTCTGACAACTTGTCTACGTCAGAGATTGAAGACACAGTGCTGGAACAGGATGAAGATGAGAAAATGGTTGGAGAATCAAAGTTCATTGTGTTTGAGTCCTGCCTGGATTGCCTGTTGCTGAAACTGACCTGTCCACAATGCCACACCTCGGCTGTGGAACTGAGGAAAGTGAAGTTGGGATCCTATGTCTCGGTGAATGTTTCATGCATTAGTGGACATGAAGTTCTCCATTGGGAAAGTCAACCATTAATTGGCCGAATGCCAGCTGGCAATCTACTACTGGCATCGTCTGTACTTTTCAGTGGAAGTACATATGCACATATAGCATGATTCAGTGCTTATCTAGGACTTGAATTTATAAGTGAAACCACATTCTATATGATTCAACGGGAGTATTTATTCCCCGTTTTGCAGCATACTTGGACACAGCATCAGTCTCATCTGCTAGAAGATGCAATGGGTAAGGAAGTAAGGTTAGCTGGAGATGGGCGGTGTGATAGTCCAGGCTATTCTGCAAAGTACTGCTGCTACAGCATGATGGACCTGGATTCTGGATTCATTGTAGATTTCTGCCTGGAGCAGGTCAGCCGAGGTGTATCCTCAGTGGCACTGGAGAAGAAAGCTTTTAAGAAGTGCATGAAAAACTTGATGGATAAAAATGTTAATGTCAGCCTTGTGGTGACAGACAGACATCCTGGAATAAGGTTATTGATGCGCACAGAATTTCCAAATGTGGATCATCAGTTTGATGTGTGGCATATGACCAAAAATTTGACTAAGAAAATCACTGAAGCTGGGAAAAGGAGAGGCAAGCAAGACTTACTGCAGTGGTGCCACAGTATTTCAAATCACCTGTGGTGGTGTGCTGAAACGTGTGAAGGGGATGCAGTAGTACTAGAGGAGAAATGGTTGTCGTTGCTCTACCATGTAACCGACCAACACAGTTGGGATGGTGGCAACAAGGTTTCCTGTTGTGGACATGAAATGCCACTCATCGATGGAGATGAGACAAAGTGGCTTGAAGAAGATGATGCCTGTCACAGTGCATTGAAGAGAATTGTTGCTAACAAATTTCTCATTAAAGATTTGAAGCACATCACCAAATTCTGCCATACTGGTGATCTGGAGGTGTTCCATGCATTACTATGCAAATATTGCCCCAAGTTTGAGCACTTTAGTTTTGCAGGAATGAAAGCAAGAATCATACTTGCCATCCTGGATCATAATGAGAACGTTCATCGTGAGCAAGCAGTGGTGAGATTCCCTACAAAGAAGTCAGCAGCAAAGGGAGAGCTAAGGTATCGCGTGGTGTACCCAAAAGCAAAACAGGAGTGGGTAGCCAAACCAATATTTGAGAAAAGAAAGTTTGACTACATATATGACCTGATGTTGGAAGTTATAAAAGCTAAACGAGGGATCTTGGAAATGCAACCCATGTCTATACCTGACATACCAAAGAATATTGCTAAGTGTGAACGTCCTGAGAAGAGTATGGTGATTGCAAGACATATTTCACGATTCGGTGACTGTAGTAAACCTCCAGGTTGAAACAGCGCATTTACTAAAGTGGACTGGGTAAGTAAATGGTGGGAATTTTTTTCAACTAACAGTATTATACCCAGCTATTGATGGTACTAGGAGAGACTACACCTATACCATTAATAGCTCACTGCAGTTAAATTAATTTTAACTGTTTTGTGGTTCTAACGACTGCTAGAATATGCAAGATTAGCCCTGATTGACCAGTTAAGTGACACCCATTGGGATGCACACAGGCATTCTGTACAGCTTCAGAGATCTTACTGGAACTGGACCACATGTGGGGCATACCTAAAATGCACCTGTTTGCCTTTTCCAACAGGCAATTAGGCTGGCATTGCAAAATGACAAGGCAGTGATAAGAGATGCCATCTCCACCTCTTGGCAGGGAATTGTCTGCATGCTGTACAACCCTTCAGATTCTTTCCAAATGTGCAGCTGAAACTTAAGCTGGAAAAAGTGTACTTCTTTAGGTTGACTCAATACTGGTAGAGAGCCCTGGTTCCCTCTATGGTCAATCACACCAAGTTACCACACTCAGTGGACCGACTAAACACTGTAGTGATCACAGATGAACAAGGCAATCTTGCCTATCAAAGAGGAAAATATTTTCCATGAAGTGTTGAAGTTTTTCGAGACACAGAAAAGTAAAATCCACCTAATCCGGTATTGTGGAGCAATGAATACAGAGGGGTGCATAATGAGCTATAAACGGACTTTTTTAGATATGTCTGCATTTCGCAACATGAATGGACCTTATACAGACTACCTTCAGGAAGGGGGTTCTACGTTTAAGAAAACATATGAAAAGGACACCTACCTGGGTTTAAGTAGAAGGAAAAAGTACTGAACAGAACCCCCTGCAAGACATGTCAGACTCACCTAAATGTATGTACATGAAGCAATGACATTTGACGGACAGTAACCTTGGACGGGAGGCTCTCCCGTCAATGCGATGTAATGTTTTTGATCAAGACCAAAGCGTCCTTCATGGCAATGGTGATGGACCTATTCAGGAACCTGTTATGCATACTGTGGATGTTCACAGACAAATTGGGCTTTGTGCACATATCACAGTGTGTAAAACAGTTTTTGTCTTTGCACCCCCTGGCTGTGTGGAAAAGTAGTGGTCATACTCCACATTTCAGCCTCTTCTCTGCAAGGTAATTACATTTGGCTACCTGTACCATGGAAACACATTGCATGGAAGTAGTACAGCTCACTACAGAAGATCCATGGCCTCTTCAGGGGACTTAAGGAACGTGGCACCACCACCAATGCTATCATTGAAGTAGCTAGTTGTTCCATAGCTGAGACGTTGTGTAAAAATGCAAGCAGGGCAATCACAATGGGCAGAGCTAGATTGGAATGGGCTGCCATCCACCTTTTCCTAGGGAAACATCTAGCAAAGAATAGAGTTCATGGTGAGCTGCAGAAGGCAACCACATGGAATAGTACAACAGTGGAACTGGAGGACATCAAAGTTGTGTGAATTGTTACCCAAAAGATGTCCATGCCTTCCATGTTGCAGTATTACTTCACACACTCCCCATACTGTGATTGTGCACTGGCTCCTGTGGGTGGCATTGGACAGTGTTCATCGTGCATACAGCTGCAGGCATCACAAGTGGGTTGTCCTGCCATCAGGAGATCCCCCTCAGTCGGCAGTATTACAAAGTCCTTGTCCCACGTCGTTTGTCTTCACTTCTTCCCTGACGTTACTGCGGCATGGGTATAAAGGAAACAGCTGAGGCAATTTTCTTCAGTATTTCTTGCCACAGTGCCGAAGCAGAAGCAGTTTGCAAGTGCCGGTCGGACAGTTCATGAGAACTAAATATCAGCATTCCAAAGTCATCAAAAAAGCTAAGTACCCCATTGCGGATAATTTTCTTGGCTCAGACCAATGTCACTAAAAGCAGTAAAAGCTAATTCTATTTCTTGTGTGAAGCAAATACCTCATAGGGATTTACATTCCCTTTGCATACCTTTCTTAGGCCCAGACCAGTACGTCTCTGCCTGTCACTTTTGTGCTTTCAGTATGCGCACTATAAAGCGTCGGGGCAAGTTCGCTGAAAATCTTTTTGGAGAAGATTTGAATTTTACAATGTTGTGTGATATACAGACTACGCATTTACACAAAACACAAGGAAAAGGCCAGACATGCGGTCCGCGGCCTCTACCAACACCATGCTTAAGCCGACCTCTAGTGTCCCAGTTTGCAGCGAGACTATGACACAGCCTCTGCCTACAGACGACACCTCTTTAGCAGTACCTTGGGTACTCGAGGCTGGTGTGTCGGCCAAAATCTTACCTGGCTATACCGAAGCCTTCTTTGCTACTGATGCTGAGACGGTAGAAATCTGCCTCTTCTCATGGCGTATTCAGACCTCCCTCTACCTTTTCTATAAAGGCCTTTACCAAGGCCAAGGCTTCCAAACACCCCAGGAAACCGTTTGGTAAGGGCCCCTCACCTGGAACCACAACGAAGAAGCAGATGCTTAAAATGGCTGAGGACTTGATTACTCTTATCAGGGGTACTCACCCACCCCACAGATAAAAGGCCTAGAGTGGAGGAATAATCACTGTCCTCAGAACAGGCTTCCATCATTGGAGCTTACAACATAGGCCTCTGGCTATACCCCCTGTTTTGGATATAGTCGATGGTCTATTCAGAGTCTTGTCTCTCACTCCGGATTTGTTGCCATGACATTTCATGGGCACTAACCTGGTACTGTAGGGTCTCCAATCTAGTCGATATGTTTTTGCTCAAGACCAAACCGTCCATGGCAATGGTGATAGACCTATTCGGTAACCTCTGTTATCCATACTGTGGATGTTCACAGACTAATTGTGTTATGCACATACCAGAGTGTAAAGAGTTGAGGATTTTGTATTTGCACCCCCTGGCTGTGTGGAAAAGTAGTGGTCATACTCCACATTTCAGCCTCTTTTCTGCAAGGTAATTACATTTGGCTACCTGTACGATGGAATCACATTGCATGGAAGTAGTACAGCTCACTACAGAAGACCATTGTGTTGAATGCATGGAAGTAGTACAGCTCACTACAGAAGACCATCGTGTTGAATGCATGGAAGTAGTACAGCTCACTACAGAAGACCATTGTGTTGAATGCATGGAAGTAGTACAGCTCACTACAGAAGACCATCGTGTTGAATGCATGGAAGTAGTACAGCTCACTACAGAAGACCATCGTGTTGAATGCATGGAAGTAGTACAGCTCACTACAGAAGACCATCATGTTGAATGCATGGAAGTAGTACAGCTCACTACAGAAGACCATCGTGTTGAATGCATGGAAGTAGTACAGCTCACTACAGAAGACCATCGTGTTGAATGCATGGAAGTAGTACAGCTCACTACAGAAGGCCATCGTGTTGAATGCATGGAAGTAGTACAGCTCACTACAGAAGACCATCGTGTTGAATGCATGGAAGTAGTACAGCTCACTACAGAAGACCATCGTGTTGAATGCATGGAAGTAGTACAGCTCACTACAGAAGACCATTGTGTTGAATGCATGGAAGTAGTACAGCTCACTACAGAAGACCATCGTGTTGAATGCATGGAAGTAGTACAGCTCACTACAGAAGACCATCGTGTTGAATGCATGGAAGTAGTACAGCTCACTACAGAAGACCATCGTGTTGAATGCATGGAAGTAGTACAGCTCACTACAGAAGACCATCGTGTTGAATGCATGGAAGTAGTACAGCTCACTACAGAAGACCATCGTGTTCAATGCAATGTCTAACATGGTGCTACAATGAATTCATGTGATGTAAAATGGAGTCTACAAATGGGTTATGGATGGTTTGTGATGTGTAATGTTATGGTTTCCTGACTTGAATATAGCTAACTAGATTGGTTCTTAACTTGTTAATGGATGGTAAATTAAATGGTGTGTCTGATGGTTAAATGGATGGAATTGATAAGCTATGTAAGGTAGAATTGTATTACTGATGGGTGTATGGACTGGTTATTACATGCAGTCACTACATGTATGTTTTTGGCTTCAACTGTGAATGGTATGATTAGAGTCCTGCACATTACACACTTGGAAAGTGCCATTTTCAATGGAGTATCAATCCAAGCATGAAATAGTGAAGTATTCATAGCTATGAGGGCACAGGTTGTAAAGTAGGCATAGTAGTTTCTAACAAGTTGGTCCGGGTGAAACTCTTGTTTGCTTGTGGTCATTTGGGAACAAGTAGCTGAGCATGCAAGTTTGCAATTTTGAGCTACATGGTGCTCCTGCTGTTGAGCAGTTCAGGCTCTGGACAAATGATACTATTGTATGGAATGCGTACTGGTATTGTAAAGTGAAAGTTTTCAGAAATAGTGAAGTGATAAAGTTTTCAGAAATAGTGATGTGTATGTGTGCTGCTAGAATTAAATAAAATAACAAAGGTCAATCGATTGGCATAACTTGTGTAAGATCTGTCATGTTGTGCAGATGTAGACCAAGAGACCGCTATTGTGGAATGTCTTGTCTTAGCCTTGATTTGCAGTACTATTGTGTGAATGATGGAGCGGTATGAAGTTGTGTATGATTCCTTTTTATTTGTCTGCAGCTGGAGCTTGTACAGTGTCTTAAGGACTGGTCCTTGGTGAATAAATGTAGGCATGTAGATTTTTTTTGGCTGTGCAAGCGTCGCATGCATCTGGAAGACTGTTGGATGCAACTGGTGATGTCAGTGGATCAGGCTGTAGACGGAAGGATTGTGGTGTGAGTGGACCTCTGTGATGCTGGCTACCTTGACGAGGTACAGAGGCTTTTCACAATAGTGCTGTGGGAATTCACACTTTTGCACATTGTAAACCAAAAGCCAGCTAATCTTGTATGTGTGAGGGATCAGTTGACTTCTGGTACATTTTTAAAAATTAAATGGTATATGATTGCTATAGATTTGTAAGATCTATTAATAAAACTGTTTCATAGGTGATGGATCTTCATTACGCTGCAGTCTTAATGTATACAGGGGTTATAGTTATAGAGATAAATGGATATAGTGCAGACTTTGTAAATTGAGATACTGTAAAGCTAAAAATGTAGTAAGACCATGCATACTAAGCGGTGAAATTCTGAGTAAACCAATATATGGTGCAGTATATGTAGTTGACCATTGCTGGAACTGTGAAGTCCAGCCAAATAAGTTGACTAATATCACTATTAAGAAGAGCCCTACTGATGAAGTACAGTAACGGCTACAAAAAGAGGATAATTTTGCAGTGAACATGCGTAGACAGTAACAGGATGTTATTGCATAAGATGATGTCTGGCACAATTAAAGTGCAACAAATTACAACTGGTATGCATTACCATAAGTTTTTTGTTTAATATTGACTCAAAGCATGTGGGTGCTGTCACGTAGGTCTGAAATTATTTGTTTATAGTGTATCATCTGTTAGCTATTTAAACAGGAAGGGAAAATAAGTGGCAGACTGATGCTTTGCAAAGCAGGGAACTATTGCCAGTGCTATGTTGCTTGGTTTTAAATTTGACAGGAGTAGTGCAACAAAAAAAGTCTCCCACTCTAAGGAGGAAAAGGCAGACTAGCAAACAATACATTGGTCTGGTCACCTGCTGTGATGAGCTGTCAATCACATGCAGATAATGGCTCAAATTACCCTTGGCTGTTTGACAGCTAGGAAGGTAGGTGTGAAGTGGGAGGGAGATTCCTTGAAGAGCTAGATTCCAGCCTTCACAAAAGAAAGCAGTTTAGCATTTGAAAGGAGAAAAGCTAGAAAATGCACTTTTGTGTTCTGTTCTGTAGCATTTGCACTGCTTGTGTTTCAAGTGGTCATTTAGAAAGGATAACAATTTAACCAAAAGTAGTGGATTTGAAGACTGCAGTGAATGCCTGTTAAGTCAATGAAGTCACGGCAACTTAAGGGAAAAAGTGGCAGATTTGATGCAATTTTTGAGAGACAAATGATGCATTATGGGATAGTTGAGGCAGAGTAAACAGTCTGAATTTTTTCAATATGCCAGACCCCATGTGGTCAGAGTCAGAAATTGCATCTAAAAATATCTAAAAAGCTCAAAATAGTCTCAGAGTGCTGTTAAAATGTAGGAAACTTCAAACCATGATGAAATTAATATGTTTTTTTAGTCTGAGGGCGCGGTTGTCCTTTAAACTATTCTTATTTTAATAAATTAAGGAAAAGTACCAAACCATTCTGAAGTAGATAGATGGGGCTGGGGTGGAGGGATGGGAAGAGCCTGAGAATGCAGTTCAGATGATTGTTTCTGCTACCACATTTATCTCAGCCGAACCATAGGTCCACTAATAATTGTAGAAGTGGGAAAAACAGATTAGGGTTCAGGCATTCTAATATCAAGAAGAACTGGGATACAAATCTTAAGGATTCATCACCAGCCAACCAGCTGAAATAATGAAAAATCAACACCTTTTGAATATTAATGCTAAACACTATGAATTCCTGTAGAAGACACACCTCTGTTAATAAATGGATGGATGGATGGCAAATTCTAACCACAACCCCCTAGCAATGCTGAATAAAAACTAGGACATCCTGAACATTTTGCAATGTAGATTACCCCTTTAGTAGAACAGTTTCCTTTTATAAACATACCTATGAATTTAATATACTATTCAAAGCTAGAATTTCTCCTTCTAAAATAAAAGGAACATTAGTTGCTATGTCCACAATGCGTCATGCTGTACCGTTTTAAATTGGAATCTAGATCCTTTTTCTGATTAAGTTCAAAAAGGTTTTTGAAGTTACAGTTTGTCCTGTAGACAAAATACTGTTCTGTTTCTTGTAATTTATATATGGTTGGGTTTACCCTTAATTTATTTTAATTATTAACAATATTTTTAATTTCTCTCATAACATTGTTATATTGTAATACTAAAGCTTGCTCATAACCACCTTATGTCTTCATACTTGTAGGACTTGAATTCTTGTCTAAATTTGGTCAGACCTCCACTCAACAAAGGATTATATTTAAAACCATATTCATGTAAGACCTCATTACTTATTCCTTTTACAAAATCCTCTGGATAGCCCCTGGATATGAACATGTTAACTATATTGCCTAATTCAAAATCTATATCATCAATATTTGAAGTCATTTTCACCACCCTGATACATTTAATTTTCACTAAATTCATTTTCTGAGAAAATGGATAACAATTAGAAAAATGTAAACAGGAATTACTAAAAGTCAGTTTCCTATGTATTTTAGATTAAAAACTTTTTTCAGAGTGCATAATCTATGTATCTAAATAGTTCATAATTATCCTATCCTATGTGAAGTAAATTTCAAAAACTCTGTTGTATTATTCAAATATGCCAACAAATTATCAATGTAAGTCTCAGAGGCTTCCCATAGGAAAATATATCATCCAAATATCTGAGATACAATTTGACATACTTAAAAAATTCACTATCTGAAGCATGTCTTTTTTCCCATGCTACTAAAACTAAATTGGTTTATGCTGGGGTGCAAACTGCATTCATAGCCACCCCCTTCATTTGTTTGAATAATTTGCTTTCAAAAAATGTAATTGTTATCTAAAACTAAAGATGCCAATTCAGTGAAAAAGGTTTATCTTGTTATCTGAAAGAAAATCATAGTCAATAAAATGGAACAAGTCTAAGCCCTCATCATTGGGAATAGCAGTAAACAAATACTCTACATCTATGGTAAAAAACAAGACATTCCTTCCATAGATTGTCCTTTAAATGTCCTAAAAAATCCCACAAATCTTTCAATAAATGAGAGGTCTTCACGTAAATATTCTTTAACCATCTATCTATTAAAACAGCCAAAGGGTATGTCTTCAACCCTTTGGCTGCAGCTATAGGTTGAAAAGAGGTATTAATAAGATTTTTATATATTTTTGGAATGCCAAATATGGTATCATTATTATGAAAAATGTAAAACATAGCGCTATAATAATTTATTGTGTCAAAGAGTATTGTTCTATATCCTTTATCAGGCTTCATAATTTGCAAAGACCTATCATTAAGTAAATTTTACATACAGCCCTTTCCTGTTTGGTAAGATTGTAATGTTGAATCTGAGTTTTATGCTGTTTCTCCATAATATAAATATCTTCCATCACAGCCTTTTCAAATACATTAAATAATGGATGCATCTAAGGATTGAAAGTGCTTTTCTTCTTAATAATATTGTTTGGTAATATTGTAATGTTGAATCTGAGTTTTATGCTGTTTCTCCGTAATATAAATATCTTCCATCACATCCTTTTCAAATACATTAATTAATGGATGCATCTGAGGATTGAAAGTGCTTTTCTTCTTAATAATATTGTTTGGTAAGATTGTAATGTCGAATCTGAGTTTTATGCTGTTTCTCCGTAATATAAATATCTTCCATTACATCCTTTTCAAATACATTAATTAATGGATGCATCTGAGAATTGAAAGTGCTTTTCTTCTTAATAATATTGTTCCTTATAGTGTTAATATTCTCTTCATCTTTATTTGTGTCATTAAAATGTACTGTTAAATTTAACTTTCTAGTATATAACTTCCGTTCTACAAGTGACTCAGCTAGGACAAAGCGTTTTATAGGAACAAATTTAAAGCCCTTTTTAAAAAAGGCGAACATGTTCCTTAGTAATGATTTTATTGGTATAATTAAAAGTATTGCACCCATTATAAAAGATCATAACACCATTAGTCCCAGATATTGCTATTAATACATTTTCCCTGCTGACTTCTTGTTCTGATGACCCACCTGAGGACAAGTATGTGATGTTGGTTTACTTGGGCCTGGACCAACACATTTCTTCAAACAACTTGCCAGGTGTTCTGATCTGCGAAGTGCTGGAAAATCCAGTGGGCCATCAATGTTATATATGGAATTAGAATAGTCACCATATTCCCTCTCTCTTACCACCCCCTCAGTAAGCCTATCTAACTCATTGACAGAAGTATTAGCAATATCAATATGTGTGTAGTACTGTTTGTTCTTAAAAATCATCATAACTTTCTGAGTGGGCTAAGCCTCTTTGTTTTTATGTTATTTAATGTCGCTATCTATGTTTTTTTTTGTTTCCTTTTATACACCTCATTATATTTTTTATCCACTGTGGTGGTGGTGCTGCGGTAGTGTTATCGCCTCACAGTAAGATGTCCTGTTCGATTCTCAGCTAGAGCGTCTTCTGTGTAGAGACATGCATGAATGGGCGTACCTTCGTTGAAGGTTGTGCGTCAGAGCTAGCAACATGGCACATAAAAATCTACTGCCAATTATTAGCAGACCGGAGTTCTACTGTGGCGACCCCTAACCGGGAATAGCCGAAAGACACAACAACAACAACAACAAAAATTATATTTTTTATCCACATTACAAAAAAACTTTGTTGTACAAGACCTTATACTGGTCAAAAATAAGATCATGTTGAATATCCATATTCAATTTCTCCTCTACTAATAATGTTGAAATGTTGATATCATTGTTTTTAATCAATAATTCCATCAATTCAAAACTGTGTTAATTGAACATTTTTACAGATTTATCATACAGGACACTGTCATAATTTAAACTCAAAGGAAATTTAAAAACAAGAAGCCCTTGTGGTACCAATTGCAACTTAATGCATTGCCTTAAATAGCTATTGTCCAATTGTAGAGTTTTAACTTTTGTCAGCTTTTTTTCTAGCTGGTAAATCATGTCTTTTAAAGAATGTTTGTTCAAACAGTTTGTAGCACAAGCAGAAAAGGAGTCACCAGTGCTAAAGTAAAATTCAAACGTTTTGTCCACCACACTTCTAAAATTAAATGTCTCCTTTCTATTAGTCGAGAGTGGACCAGAAGTAACAATATCAGCCACAAGAAATATTATACTGGTAGAAAAAGAATGTTTATGTACAGTACCTTCAAAAGTCAAAGCACCATCAATACTTCATTCAAAATGGACATCAGTTCTGTTGCTCGAATGTCTGTTCATAAGCATCTGTTGAACTAAAGTAAGTGAATCAGCCTGTGGGTTAAGAAATGCACCTGCCTATAAATTGATGTTCTCTTGTGAAGCTGAAACACCAGAAACATCTATCATAGTTACAAAACCATGCTGGGAAGGGGGTTCTCCATCAAAAACTGTGAAAACAATTTGGTCAGCCTGGTTAAATCACCCTTCATCATAGAAACATCGGAAGCCAACTTAGTAATATCCACTGTTTCCATAGAAGTTAAAGGAATAGTAATAACATCCAGCGTATTCATGTTATCCTTTACCTGAACTGCCAAATAATTGCTAATAATAGAAATATATGGTGTTAGGGTTTAACAAACAACTTATAACAAATATAATAAACGTTAGAGTGAGAGATTCAACAGGATTCCAAAAAATTCACTTATGAGTGCTTAAAATAAGTGAATTTATTACAACATTAATAAAAACATTAAAAGCTTTCATCCTATGAGTGCTTAAATTAAGTGAATTTATTACAACATTAATAAAAACATTAAGCTCTTTCATCCCTACAAATGGGTCCTCATCAGAATTTGCAATTTCATAGATCTTAATTTCAATAGTGTTTGTACTGATATAAATTCATTCAAATCTGGGGCTGGGTTAGCATTTAATCTAAGCTGCCACAACAATTCTTTATGATCCAGTCTAATCTCCCATTCACCACCTCATGGGCTGATGTTTACCTGTTCCTGTATAGCAAAATATTTTTTATACTGGGAGCAAGATGTTACACATTTATATAATGCATTATTGTCATTTTTATTTGCATTGTTGAATAAATTCTTTTGTGTAAGCAACGTTCAGTTTTGCCCGAGTACAAACTAGGACATCTGGAACATTTCACACTGTAGATTATCCCTTTAGTGGAACAGTTTCTTTTTTGCAAATACACCTTTGAATTTAATATATTACCCAAAGGTAGAGTTTCTCCTACTAAAATAATACTACATTGGTTGCAACGTCCACAACTGGTCATGCCGTACCTCTTAAATTGAAATCTAAATCCTTATTGTGATTAATTTCAAAAAGATTTTTGAAGTTACAAGCTGTCTTGTAGACAAAATATGGTTCCATTCCTAGTAATTTGTATATGATTGGGTTTGCCCTTAATATATTCCAATTCTTATCAACATTATTTTTAATTTCTCTCATAACATTGCTGTATTGGTCAGACCTTCACCTACCTACACTGCTATAATGTAATACTAAAGCTCACTCAAAACCACCTTCTGTCTTCACACTTGTAGGGTTTGAATTATTGTCTGTAGTGGTCAGACCTACACCCAACTACACAATAAGTTAATAGTGTTCACCTCCCAAATCAAGAGGGGGAGCACATGATATCCAAAGCAGTACTTTGTTTGACCTGCAGTGGTAACTTATTCATATGGTAGGAATATGAGTTAGGAATGCATCTCTGCACTGAGTCTTATTTATTTGTAGATTTAAGTCCTTAGTGCAGATGCTTGTAGAGCTACTAGTTTTGCAAAGAAACAGGAGGTCAAATAAGAATGGGTCTTTCATGGATTAAAAAGTAAAACACAAATCACCTCACATCAACCTGTATGCTGCTGAGTATAAGAAGAACTAGGCTAATCTATCAGGGTAGTTGAAGAATTTAAAATCTTTAATTTTCTTGGTTAGAAATCTTTGGGCTCTTTCCAGTTGAGCAATATACTTGGGTTTGTATATATGAAATGGGGCATCAATGATGGTTCTTATAAAGGAAGAGTACAGCGGTTTTATGGCTTACTTGGGTCTTGAAGATATTCTCTTGGAAATTAACTGGAATGGATAAAAGGATTTCCTGACTGTGGTAGAAACATTATGATTAAATAGGACAATGCTATCAACATAAGTACCTTGGTCTCTTATGACCAAATTTGTTTGAAGAGGAATACCATTTATAACATATGAGGTGGGAACAATCTTTCTGCCAAACTCTACCATGCTGCACTTTTTTATTTAGTTTGAGACCATTGTTGATGCATCATGTATGTGCATGTTCCAGTCCTTGCTGAACCTGTTTTATGCCAGTAGATAAGTAGATAACTATGCCCAGTTTGCAGTCATCAGCAAACTTGGTTAACCATACTTCCAGAATAGTGGCTTGGATGTCTGCAAAATAAATGTCAAACACGAGTGGGCATAGAACTGATCCCTATGGCACACTACTAGTAACAAATTTACATTCAGAGAGGGAACCATCCGCTTTCACAACTTGGGATCCATTGGATACCAAGTTTGAAAACCACTGGAGAATGTAAGGGTTTATATTAAGCTTGTCTAATTTTTCAGTAATACCAACAGGGGGGATAGTATCAAAAGCCTTGAACAGGTCAAGATAAGCAGTGTGCAGAGAAAGACTACTGTTACCAGTCTCTGTAACCTTTTCAAAGAAGCTTACTAGGTTCAGGAGAGAGGACCAGCCCTTTATAAAACCAAACTGACTGGGACCTAAGTCGGTTAAGCTGCCTATATCTGTATAAAGGAGTTAACTGTAAAGAACAGATACCAGTTAGTGTAAGTGGGAGCACAGGCTGTAACATGCACTTTAGCATGGGTAACCTTTATTTTAGATTAGGTAATGCCTGTGGGTATAAGTGTCAATTGGAACAATTGTTTCTACAGGTGGGTAAATCTTTGCTATTTGAAAATGTACATACTTGTGTGTGTTGATTTTAAGTTAATAGGTTATAGGGTATTCTGGGAGTGTATTTTTTTGTTTAGGGTTTTTCATTAAAACAAAAAGTCTTGAAAATGTGGCATAGTTTCAAATGGAGATAATAAAAAACTGTACAAAAAAATAACAAATGTTGGAATTAGGCATTTAAAAAGCTATCATATAAATCTATATATATATATATATATATATATATATATATATATATATATATATATATATATATATATATATAAAATGGGTAGAATAATAACTTCTTATCATAATGGCTATACTGTCCATATTGTTTTGGACCATACATGGCCTCACAGGCAAAGACAAGAAGGTAAGAGTGCTGAATTATATTAAGAAATGCAGATTTCAAATAGCAGTGCTACAGGAGACATATATGGAAAGAAATGGACATGTGAACTTGATAAAGGAAGGATTTTGGGATGGATATTTAGCAGAATATCAGGGATAAAAGAAAACAGAAGTAATTATACTAATTACTAGAGGAGGTCCAATAGTGATAGACAAGGAAAAAACAATAATGGTACATTTGTGGCAGTAAGGGAGGAGGATTATGCTTGCATATATTTATATCTCACTTACAACTGCCATTATGGAGCTTAATATAAGTTTGGAAGAAATACTCAGCTTTCAGTAAGGAGTACTGCTTATAGGAGGGAATGGAACTTGATTTGCAACAGTGAGGATGTATTGTGGGACCTAGAAGTTTAAATATAACCAAAGAGAATAGATTTCTGAAGACATTTATGAAAGTATTTGGTGTGGAAGACATGAATTCAGTAGTAAGAACTTGGGGAGAATTTACATATTATTCCCCAAAGTACCATAATTAGGTTAGACTACACAGAATTTATATTTCATAGGAACGTGTGTACTTAATTGAAAACTTTAACACATAGTTCTTAGTTTTTGATTGTTTTGGCCGATGGTTCTTGGTTTTTGATTGTTTTGGCGCACATCCAATAACTATTTCAGATCATGCACGAATAAAAACTAAGTTAAAAATGCAGGGTAATGAAGTAAAAAATGAGACACTGTGCTTCCTCACCTAACTGTTAAAAATAGAGAAATTTAAAGAATGGGTAAATTTATTAGGGAAGACAGAAATTTCTTCAGAAGTTACAGCTAGTGAGTGGGATAAAATGAAAGTAGAATTAAAAAATAGGGTAGAAATAAAAAGAAAAAAAAAGAAATATGGCTAAGAAGAAACAGGAATTATTTAGAGGGGTTGAGAAAGGTTAAATTATTGCAGAATAAGTGTTATCTCGCATAACAAGAGGTACAACTGCAGGGTGTTACAGAGAAAATAAGGGACTATCTGAATAATATGCATGAGTTTAGAATGATTACTGTTAAGCAACTGTCTTTTGTTAACTCCAGAGCACAAACACTTTTAGCATAGCAACTTGGGTAACAGAAACTGTAAAGAGTTGTTGACAAACTTAGGGAGCATATAACAAGAAAAATAACCAGAGATTCTGTAGACATATTACAGCTATATTAAAATGTTATGAGCATTTGTATAAAACAGAGAAATGTGTAACTCGAGAAAGAGCAAAATGGAAACATTTATGGAAGACTTAAATATGCCAAACAGAGAGGGAGTTGATTTTCAACAATTAGTTAAGATAGAAAAAGATGAGATAAAAATGATGACATATAATAAATCTGCAAGAAAGTCCCCAGGAACAGATGGTATTTCTATGGAAGTTTGGAAGCTAGAGGGAAGAGAGGGATAAAGATCTGGAAGGTTTTGTTTAACAGTATTTTAAAAGGAGGGCAAGCACCAACATCCCGGAAGAAAGTTGTGTTGGCAATAATGCCTACAGACAGTAACGATCTGTCAGACATAGCTTCATAAAGACCGATTTCAATTTTAAACCATGATTATAAACTGTTTATGTCTATAATACCTAAAAGAATGGCACAGATATTGCCAAAATTGATACAGCTGGATTAGCATGGTTTTGTGGAGGGGAGGCAAATATTTTGCAACATTAAGAGACCAATGATGATCCAGAGGGAAGCAGAATATAAGGAAATACCGCTGTTGTTGCTGGGTCTTGAGGTAGAAAAAGCATTCAACAGAGTAAGCGTTGATTTTATGAGACAGGCAATGGAAGCATTTGCATTTCCTGATACAATAATAAGGTTAATCAGGAGGATATATGAGAGATTCGTGGCAAAAATGAAAGTGAGAGGGATCCTCTCTGATGAGTTGTGTCCTCTTTCAACTTTGTTACTTTCTTTATATTTAGAGCCATTTGTAATGAAAATAAGGGATTCATAAATTCAAAGATATAATTGGTATGGTAAGCAAGTAAAGTTAGCTTTTTTGCAGATGATACTATTTTATACCTGATAAAACCAGAAAAAGACATCTCAGTGTTGTGGAACATTTTGAGACAGTTTGAAGTTTTTTATGGGATGTAAAATTAATGAAGATAAAACAAAGGCTATAACTGTAAATTATGTACCCACACATTAATTGATTTAGCAATACCTGTATTTATGGGGACACGATAAAATCAAGGTTTTAGGGATATGGATTAAAAAGGCTTTTGTTATGGCAGCTAAGGATATGTGGGAAGAGAATGAGAAAATGAGAAAAGCAATTGAATATGTGGGAAGAGGCTAAACAAAAGATAATACAAAAAATGAGAAACTGGGAGCTCTTCTTTATGGATATGGATAGCAAGATACAGCAGTGAAAATGTTTTTAGTCCCTTTTGTTTTATATACAAGTTAGGCATATTTTTTACGAACCAGAGGAGAAATTGTGAACAATAATTAATAAAGAATTAAAGGAATTTATCTGGGAAGGGAAGAGAACAAGGGCCAAGTGGGATAGGTTGATCATTCCAATAGAACAAGGTGGTTTAGGATTACCTGATTTGAAAGGATATTTTTAGACATACACAATTAAGACTCATGTACATAGCACAAACAGAAAGCAATAATTCAACATGGAAAAGGATGATGATGATGATGAAATTCAAGAAATAAAGAGAGAGTGGAATTTTGGATTCCGATCTTTAAGGAGAATAATGACAGCCATACAGAGTACTACACTGATAAAGTACCAGAAAGTATTTTGAGAGCTAAAGTGGTATGGGAATGAAGAAAAGATATTTTGCCAATAGGGATGATTGCAATTAGGGGTATAGAGACCAGGCAAAGTATGACTAGAATTTACTGGAGAAAAATAGCAAAGGAAGCAAATTACTATTGAGGGAAAGGCAAAAGATTGGGAAGAGGCCAAGAAGACATTTGGACTGCAGGCTAGAGAGTGTCTCCCTTACCAGGGATTGGTACCAGAGTATAGGCAAACAGAAAGTGATGGGGGGATCCTAAGTTATAGACCTCCAATCATAGAGTTTTAGTTGAAGATAGAACAGAAGAAATTGCTGTTAAAACAGGTATAATTAATAGGGCACATAAAATATTCCACAGTAACTATAGGAATCAGTCAGTGGAGGTTAGAAAAGATTGGGAAGTTAGATCAAATTAGCAATTTACATATTACATATATGGGACATGTGTATGGCTCCTAAGTATGCAACAAAGTCTAGAAAATTTTGGATTTTTCTTGGAAGTGTTTGCATAGGTATTTTTATACCCCAAGCAGACTCTAAAGAATTTTTCTCAGGTAGATAGGAAATGTTGGAGGTGTGATTGAGGAAGAAGGTGGTAACTGGGTGCATATGTTTTGGGATTGTAATGAATTGGCAGACTTAAAAAATTTCCTACAGAGTACTTTACCAGAAATATTGTGCAAGCAAATGGGTGTAATTAAGGGAATGATGGCTTTGAACTGAGACTCAGGATCTGAATTGCCTAGACATGTTAAGACCTTGTTAAATATAATTCTGGTGGCTGCCAAAAGAAAATTCCTAAAAAATGGAAATGAAAGTCTTAACCAACAGTATTAGAAGTACTGAATATTGTAACAGAGATAAAAGAACTGGAGGTCAGATCTTTATAAAAGGGTAGGCGTGAATTACATAGAAATAAATGGAAATTGTGGGAATAATACATGCAGAATAATGATATGGAGAAGAAATGAGGTTTAAAGGAAGGCAGGGAGTGAGTAATAGACGTAATGTTGGATAATTGTTATATAAAAGAATATATGTGATATATGTAACTGGGAACATGTTAATATGGTTTGTTTTATTTTATAAAATTTATGTTTGCTTATATCTTAAGTGATAATTCAATAATGGTGTTAAAAAAAGTTCTGCTATGATATACTCCATGGCTTTGCATATAAGGCTGGTGAGGCTGATGGGTCTATAATTATGCAGGTCTTTAGGGGACCAGTGTTGTATAGAGGAGTCACAGTGGCTTTTCTCCAGGCATCAAGAACAAGCCATGTAGATAGGCTGAGACTGAACAGATTCAGTAGAGGATAGGGATAATGCCTACTTAACACTCATGACAATGCAGCCTGGTATTTTGTCTGGTCCTATAAAAGTATTATTTTAGTCTTTGACAGGGAATCTAAGATGTGCTCCAGAGTGAATATAGAGGAAATTAAATGTCTGTGGATAGTGAGGGCAATAATGTGGGAAGTTGGGGTTAAATTAGCACTAAATCTCTCTGCTAATATATTAACTCTATCCTTGGGGTCAGAATGGGCGATATTATTATGGATGTGCTTAATGCAGTTTCGGACATTATTTCTTAGTTTTCCAACACAACTGAAGAAAGATTTGTAGTTTCCTTTGGAATACTCTGCTTTACTTTTTAAAAAGTGTTTTTAGTTTCTTGCTGTCATGTTTCAATATAGACTTAATGAAGGCAGATTGGAAATTCCTGAAACTTTTCATTATTTCTCTTCTTTTGCTGTACATTTTATTCATATAGGAGTTTCACCAGAGATGTTTATTCCCGAGTTTACAGTTATGTTTAGGGTGGATGGCTACTGATTTTTATGTGCAACTGTTCAGGTACTGATAAAAGTCAGAGGGGAATGCAGCAGACCTCTCAACTAGGCCCATTTACAAGGGTTTCTTGTGAATTTTGCCTAAGTCTTCTACAAGCTGAAGTAGGTTGCATAGGTTCATAGGTAAGTACTAGGCTAGATGCCCTGTGCTATTTTAAGACTAGCCAACTCCCCTTCAAAGGTGAAAATCAAACCCTGCACCTTGGGTCTCTGAGGTAAACACCCTAATCATTATACCAACCCCCAAACCCCTGGGTTTGCCTTGGAGAAATCCCTAAAGATGGTTTCATTTGGTGGTGGGGTAGAACCACTAGACCTGATGGAAAAGACGACTAGTTTGTGATCAGACATGACCAGGAATGAGGAGATGCAAAATGGATTGCAGATGAGGGATTGAGGGATAGATTGATAAGGACTAGGTCAGGGATATTAGACCATCTAGTGAGTAGCTTTACAATTTGCTGCAGTGCATTGGTATTAATGAAGTTTAGAAAATGCTGAGCATAACTATTTTTAGAGGTGTAAGTGTGCCAATCAATCCTTGGGTAATTGAAGTCCCATAGTAAAACGGTACTTGGTTTGATATAAGATGTTCAAATAGTGTTAAAGTAATTCTATTATCTTTGTGGAACATTGATAGAACTCTGTGGCTAGCAATGAAGTAATAGATGGATTTGTTAAGGGTGATTTGGATCTCTACAAGCTCTAAGTTAGATTTATAGGTAATCTGATGTGAAATAATGGTGTTTCTAACAAATGGAGATGCTGATCCACAGTTTCCTTGGGGTCTGAAGGCATGATAACGATAAACCATGGTATAGAGGTAGTGTTGTTATTGCACTGAAACCATGTCCGAATAATGGTACAAATACAAATGCATCTGAGTTGCAATAGGGCCTCACAATCTGTCATCTTTTTATTATTGAGTTTGAAGTTTCTGTAGGAATGTCTATTAGGGGGACTGTCCCTAAAAAAGGCTCCATGAGGACAGCAAACATTTTAGCTAGCATGTGGAAGCCCCAGTATGACAGATGTAAGCTATCCTTGGTGAAACAGGAAATCTTATTTCCCATCTATATGGCAGAAGCATTCCAGAGTATTCCTAAATGAATCTAGCAACAGAGCTTCTTCCATTCCAAAACAATCATAATACTTTAAACACAGATTTTTCAACGTGTTCCTTACACGTTTCAAAATATATTTGATTCACAGAATAATAATTACCCTTTTCTATATAAGAAGATAACTTGCTGTTCCTTCATTTTCACTTTCAAAATATCTTCCCAGTTAATGTCCTCAAAATACTGAAAGCCCTACCATGCCCAGGAAGCCTAGGTGCAGAGATTTTTTGCTTGATTTGTAAAGCTTTGTAAAATTAGCTAAAAATAGCCATTACAGCCAGAGTTTAATTTTTTTCATACCTGGAGATGGGCACTATTTGTACTATGTCCAAAAAGTCAAAATTGTGGCACGGAAAAGCAGGAATCTTGAAAAGCAATGTCCATATATGCTTAAAACGACTGCCTGCACTGCTCATCATCATCATCAACTGCTTAGTCAAGTCAGTCAGTCAAAGTCACCACTTGCTTGCTATTCAGCACTGTTCCACTTCAGTTGCAGTCAAGTCAACAACAATAAACAATAACACACACAATACAATAATCAAGCATCGGCGGAAAATAAATAAAAAAAAAAATAAAAGTTTATTTATTCAGCAGCAAGCGCAGTCTTCTTTTCCTTCTTATACAAATTTTACAAATTTTTCACATACATACATACATTTATGTGTCATAACAGTCTGAAATCACATCCTGTGCAATAAAATCTGATAAAAAAAAATAAAACATTCTAACCATAACAACACCATACAAATTTAAGCACATAATATTCTTGGTAGGACATAACAAATAGAACTGCTGTTTACAAAATCATCAGAATCAATTTGCAGCCCTATAATTGTTACAAATAGAATACTTTAAAACTTTAAAATTACAAGACAAACATTATAAAAATTAAAAATATATCTGGACTATTCCATGGGCATAACATCTTACAACGACATTTCCGAATAAACCTAATAACATTACATACAACAATCATCTACGATCATCATTTTAATTACATCAGTTGATACTCTATTCTTATTACATCTGAAATAAGTTTTAACACTAAGCAGGCACTGTGGAAAAGGTGCATGCTTGAAAGTGCATGTGTTCTTAAAGGAGATAAAACCACTGTATTTCCCATTAAAGCTTACTATTAAGAAAAATCACAAAAACTAAGTGGTCTCACTAAAAAAAATCATCAATATATAAATAATATGATAGAATCAACAGTCAAAAGCTCTCAATAAAAAAGCTCATACAAGTTTGCATACAAATGTAATCTAAATACAGTGCAATCAACTACTATAACATAACTATGATAATGTAAGTCCAATATTCCTATTCTAACTCAATATACTTTAAATATGGGCTATTTTCTAAGTATATAAAAACTTTATCTTCACAGAGTTCAGCTGAAAGGAATGAAAATTTTTAACATAATAATAAAAAACTAAAACTTAATCAAATCAACAGTATGGATCTAGCTAGGTATCATCAAGCTTAATATACACGACTGAGTGTGGTAATAGTTCAATCAAGTCGGGTTATACATGCATAACCTCACGATTTATTTTTTGTTTTTTTATAGGGTTATATGTTTATTTAGTAGTATTATTATTATGTTTCTGCCTTCACTTTATGTTAGGCATTATTGTTGTATCTTTTTATGTAACTGACCTGGCACAAGTACAACTCTACTAATGGAGGTATCCAATCTAATCTGATATAATGATTGAAATTAATAAAATCTAAAAAAAGGGCAAAAATCTTATCTATAATCTATCTCTAAATATGATATACAATCTTATTATATGTTATTATAATGGCATATATATATATATATATCTCTTATATAATATGCAACATAGTGTTTTGTATGTGTTTTATATGTGCATATTTAAGTATATTAAAAAAATAAAACTAATTCCATATATTAATAATAAAATGCTTAAAAAAAGAAAATATAAAAAAAAAAAATTGTACTATGCTCCATCTCAAACTCATACCATAGTTTCTGATTACTGGCCCATTTCAGTACTCACATGTTTAAAGAAAGAAATGGAGTAGTAAATACACCTCCCAACTCATATGAACATCAGTGCCCCAAGCAGCATTGTTACACAGAAGGAAGAAGCATTATTTGTATTTGTTATGTAAGATAGAATAAAAGTAAGACTGTCGTCTGGTAATATGGTTCATCTTGCAGTGTTTAGATTGATTCTTTTATTATCCAGTTGCTAACTGCATAATTTTGAGCAACTCATTTAGCCAGACTGTTCTTGGTCACCCCTGAAAAGAGGCACTTGTGCCTAATGACTTTACCCAATGTAGAAATAAATGCTCATTTGCATTTCATATTCTTATGCTATGTGACTGAAATCACAAAAATTTGGGGGCTTGTCATGCTACAGGGCTTTACTGATTAGTACTACTGTCAGTTCAGCCCTTCAGTGCATTTGGAAAAAGTAATGATGTTGAAGTGTTGTACCATCAGTAGCTCTGTGCAGATGACCTGATGGAAACTGGATTAACTTAGTATTAATGTGCATGTTATTTGTGTATATACATGAGTGTGTACATCAGACAGCTGACAGAAAGGAAACCTAATCTAAAATAATGTGTGTGCTTTGTGTGAATATGTGTGGTGTACAGATGTCATGGGATCACATCTTGTGCTTCTGTAGGAGTACAGCAGCTTTTCTTCTACTAAACATGTGGGATTGTGATATAATGCATTTATTTTAGACAATCTTATTATGTAATTGCATTAACATTGTTATTATCTCATTTGCATAGGTACTGCACACCAGCTATCTGCATTGCATCCAGTAACATACAACTTCTGGAGATGTATTGTTCAGTTGTCTCCGAAGTGGGAGTTGGCCTTTTCCCTGTAGCTCTACACTGTCCCTATGCAGTGTGGACTTCCTCTGAATCTTAACCCTAGTCCTAAGCCCCAGGATCCATAGTTATATTATGTTTCAGTGAGTCTCATTATACTGTTGTCTAATAATTCAAGGCTGCTCCAACCTCAAGGTAGCCAAATTAGTTTTATTAGGGATCAAGCTTTCCTGCAAGGGAAGTGCTATCCCTTTCACAGCTTTACTTAGTATACCCATCTCCAAACTACAGAATCCTGAGGTAGATTACAGTCACACATTGTACAGTTT
Source organism: Protopterus annectens (assembly GCF_019279795.1). Lineage (NCBI taxonomy): Eukaryota > Metazoa > Chordata > Ceratodontiformes > Protopteridae > Protopterus > Protopterus annectens. The sequence continues at coordinate 893,103,760 of NC_056731.1, forward strand.
CAAGCCTGGTTTACTGGTTGAGGCATGAATTATTTGTTTTTGATGAAACAGGGGAAGATGTCTCAAATAAAGATTAATAGACTTTATTGATACCTAGGGCTTTAAAAGCTGTTGCATTTCAAGAATCACTGCTTCAAAGGCATTATCTGCAGTATGGGAAATGTCTCTTTGCCCTAAGCTTTATCCTTAGAACTGAGTAATAATAATAGGGCTACTCAGGGACACATACTCCAGCATGGGGATATAGGAGACTGTAGTCTCTCTTCTCACATAAAATGTTTATTTTCTGTTTTGTTCAAATACATTTTTGTGCACTTCATTTTGAAAAAAATTGTATTTGAAAAGAGATTTGTTGATACATGGTCTTACAACTCTATCATAGTGTTTGCACATACACACACACACACACACACACACACACACACACACACACACACACACACACACACACACACACACATATCTATACCTTAACTATGAGCATTATTAAAAGGATATATATGATAAAGGTATTTATCAGGCACAGAATGTACATTTTTGTTACCACTCTATGGGATGTATAATTTGCTTAAAGAATATACAGTAAATGAGGACTGCTGTCTTGAGTAGCAGCTGTCACACCAAAATAAGCTTTACACTGCACCTTTGCAGATCACATTTATAATCATTAGCTCCTCATGGTTTCATTACCTCTGACTGATTCAAGCTCCTTCCAGTGCAATTTTACCAGCAGTATGTGAAACTTAATCAAAATTATTTTGCATGCAAATTCATGCAATATTTTCCCTTGGGGTTAATGATATCTCTTCAGCATCAACACCACCTTTCCTGTTCTTATTGTAGTGCTGCTACAAGCTAGACCACTCTGGCCCACCTAGAACAAAATTACTGTTATCTGCAAAATAAGCCAACCATCAAGTATTTGAATGGTAGCAATAAGCCCAGTAAATCCAAAACCTCAAGGTAGCCAAAGTGTTCACGATAAAATAGCAGACAATGTTAGTTAGTTTTGATATGTCATTGGCTAGCTAATTGAGTTTTACTTGATGTTAATTATATTTAAGTGGTTTTAATGCAGTTTAGTGATGAAGCATTGAAAAAGAGCTCGTCTTGAAAGCTTTGCATTTGGATTTTACTGCTTGTCTTAATACATTTTTTGTGGTGCAAACGGTGCATTCTCGATATATATTTCTGGATAACAATGGTAGCAATAAGCAATTGAATTGCAACCGGTTCAATAAACATTTCCATAAGCTAATAAATAAACCATAAAATTAAATATGCAGACAGCTTTACACTTGCACAAAGAAATATCAGATAAATTGTTTGAAATAAACAAATGGCATAAAGAATAATTCTAACAGCATATCTCACTTTATTCCTACCAGCAGCTAATTTGCTGAATTCTATCTCTAACTTAAAAGTCCAAACAGCAGTTGCATAGTTTCTCAGGAAATGAATTCCAGCTTGAGCTCTTTTTTAGGAATACAGTCCTCTTATTCTCACTCCAGAAGGAAGTCAGTAACTGTCTGACAGTTGTTTGTTTTCTCCTTAAAGGTTAAAGGCTGTATCACATGTTGTTCTTCAATTTGAATGTAAAGTATCTATCTCTACAGTCACTTATCTACAGTGGGGGTGGGGTGAAGGTAAGAGGGACAGAGTCCAAATAGGATAATGCATCTTGTGACCTGGAATATTTCAAGCAGCATTAAACTTTAAGCACCGCAAATGTATGCACACTTGAGAAGCCAGTTTCATTTTTAATAGCTCTGATCCATTTTCACAGAAAACAATTGCACATTCTCAACAGTTCACATTATACATGTTGCAAAATTAACTGAATGTGATAACTAGTTTTATTGATACAGTTTTTATGGAAAACAATTACATTTACATCAGCTTAATACAGCTTTTCATTTGTTTTTTGAAAGGCAGTTGCAAAGTTCACCCAACCTGTCATATTTCATGTCTGAGAACATTTACATTTTCTTTAGCATAACGCCACTTTTTTATAGAAACCATATACCAATCACTGTAACTCAGTCCTATTTATAAAACAGAAATAAATCTGCAAGCACTGCACACACAAACTACACAAGAACCACTACACCTTTATCTGGTTAACAAACAAAACTAAGGAAATGGGAAGCGGTAATCCAGACTTAAGGACAGAAAAACACATGTAAACGGAATATGTGGGGGTACGCGTAAGTGATAAATGAAATATAAATACTTTGGCTTTTTAATTATACAGGCTTCTTCAGAAATAAAGAACTATTGCAAATTAGTCAGTGTAACACATAAACAGTGCTATGCAAACTATGTAAAACCCAGTACATGGATAAACACACAGATCCAGTGCAGTACTATTTAAAAGTTTAAAACAAAATGCAACATATTTCCTAAGAAACACATTTTCTTTGTTTTAATTTTAAAATGTTTTTGATGTTTGTGTCATCGTTTAAGCCTTATACCTGATCAAGCCTGGTGTATTTGCAGGTGGCCAAGATGAAATTCCCTATGCTTCAGTTGCCTGAAACACAAGATGCCAGGGAACATAATACCAATAACCATTTTCCATAAGAATTTAGTACTGATGAAACTTCTACATGTGCACTGGTAATGATACCTTCTCTTGAGAGTTTTCCTTACTTTGAGTTATAGTGACCACAGAAATCATACAGCCTGACTGGTGCAGAAAAACAGTACAAATAGTGAATTCAAACTGGTATTTTGGCAAAGTTTTATCATTTGTGCCCTAAAGGCGGGCAGACTTATTTGTATTTGTTAACTGAGGTAGAGCAGTGGGCTTCACGGAGCTTTTTTAGGCTCAGTCCTGGACCGGTGTCTGCTTAAGTAACTTGCTCAGAGTCACACAGTTAGACAATGGAAGCGAACCCTGGATCACCAGAAGCTGCTTGTGTTAACAGCACTGTTGTCAATTGTGATAACTGGCAAACAATTACATTTGTCATACAATTAAAACATTTTTAAAAACTTACAACTACAAGCTGAATTTGCATTATGCAATGAACAGTTTTAGCATTAATGTTGGTAAGTACAATATGTTTAGGAAATCCAGTACCTTTAATCCCATCTTGAAATCTCCCTTATTGAATAGTTGAATGATTTTGTGAAAGAGAAGTACTGACTTAATTTCAAAAATCCCAAGAAGTACAGAAGAAGAGGGGAGTCTACGACTTTGAAAGAGTTTACTGTTTGTAGTAATTTAAGGTACCATAGTGTACTAGGCACCACTGTGGTTAAGGTGTGTGACAGTGCTGAGTAGCAAGACAGTACTATAAAGCACAGCAGTGACACCTGGTTCAAAATATATTTTACACTGTAGTAAAGTACAGTATACCTTACTGAAGTGTATATTACTACTGCTCTGTGATCTTCCATGGGAGTTATTATTAATAACGTTCACTTCACAGATATGGCACCAAACTGGGGATCATTATCATACTATGGTAATGAGAGGATCTGGTGCTGTGTGAGCTCCCACTGATAGGAGGTTGTCTGCATCACAGGAAGATATGGTACAAGTTCAGCTGTGATATACTAATGCTGCCTGATACCCCATGGTGGGAGGCTGGTATAAAGGTTAAGGTGTTTATCTTCTAAACACAAGGTGCACAGTGTGATTCTTACATGGGGTAATTGGTTAGGTTTAAAATGGCTCACAAGGACAGTTAGCCTAGTACTAATCTATGAACCTATAGCAGGTTACTTGTACCACAGGGGATGCCTTTTCTGATATTTTTTTCCTACTGTGCAACAGGGCTTTTCTTTACTTTTTTATATAACAGCACTAATATGTTGCTCCTATCTGTCAATTGGGCATCATATTATTAGGGATTGGGGTATTTCTGTGCTTTCAGTAGCAGTGTCATCAGATGGTACACGGTTGGATTCCTGTGGGTTATCCCATTGGGACTAGGTATTACTCTAAATATTTTTTTTTCCGTGAATGGTGTAATTCAAGCTGGGACGATGGTGTTTTACATATATACTCCATCATGGGGTACAGTGCCTACTGCCTAAATCATTGTACACTGTTTTACCCCTTTGCATTACTATTTTTCTGATTTCATTCACCCATCATGCTGTATCAAATGTTGCACCTCCATGCATTTGAAGGATGGCAGGACTCACAGTAATGGTATGGGATTGGTATTATAAGATTATAGTAGCCCTTTCTGGATCCTGCATTTACCAAATACTGTGAAATCAAAAAAGGCTGTTGTCTTAATTACTGTATCCATATAACGGTGGCTAAAGAGCATTTGGAAATTTGGAAATTGGGTATAGTCTGTATGTAGCATATGGCACACAGTCATTAAGGCTGAATAGTGATGTTATCTGATTCATTGTCTGATTCGTTTTAAGGTAATACCATAATATCTGACAGAAACTACTTTTCTGTTGCTACATGTGGTAGATGTATCATTGGAGACCAGTTCTCATATACATAGTGCACATACAACGTAGAAATGGAAGGAGGATTTTATTGTTTTATTCCACATTTTTCTTGGTATGTGATTTGTTTCCAAAATTCTAACTTTATTCTCCCCACTGTTCTCCATTTGGCAGCCACTGCACTTTGGGGTCATAACCAACAGCTAGAAAAACAATTAGTGGCTGGTGGTGGGGTGGCATCCACTGCTGGGGAATGTTTGATGCTAGCTGGTAAGCTCTTGGCAGGGCTTGTAACCATACTGAAGACTTTAAGAATAGAAATTAAGTCATACAGCCACAGTTATGCTCCGTTCTTTACGGAACTTTCTGCAAAACTTTCTGCATGCTTCATAAAGTTAATAAATGGTGATGAGCTAATCACTGAGTTAGTTTATTTCAAAATATTTTCAGATCATAACAATGATGATCTTTCGTACTCTGCTCTATATGGCTATGTAATCTGGTCATTTCAAATTGAAGACAGACCCTAATACTACACCCCCCATTTACTCATGCATATACAAACAGACTGAGTACTTTTCTCATAAAAAGTGTAGCACAGACATTCATTCTCAGGGAGAAAGGACATTTATCAACCTAAATTTCTATGAGCAGATAAAATGCTGATTTGGTTTCTGGATATTGCTACATTAATGTTGTTCAGCATGGAATATTCTGAGAGGAGCAAGAAGGTAAAGAAATATTGCTGAAGTGAAAATCTCCAGGAGCTACAATGTTGAAAGTCACAACTGCATATCTTTGATAAGAAGAACGAGCAATAGCAGAAACAGAGAACCGTGCAGTAGTATTAGTTCCACAGAAAAAACTCTTTGAAATTTGTTTTTTATTCAGATTTTTGGTAGAATTTATAAGGAGGCATTGAACACAATGGAACTAACTGGGTAAGTGAACTGGTCATCAGACCCTTTTTCAGTTATGGTCCAGAGTTTGAGTTCCTCAGCCTTCATTTGCCTGCTGTCTAACGTTGAGAAATTCATTTAACAAGACAGTGCTTTGGGAATTTAGGCTAGGCTCCTTAATGGTCTCCTGGACTGCATGCCTAGTACCACCTACCTGTGAACCTAATCAGACATTTATAAATAATTAACACAGTGCAAGTACACATGTATTCAAGTATTGTATTCAGTACATCTCTCTCTCTCTCTATCTATATCTCACTGTTTGTCTGTCCATCTAATTGTGTATTTGTCTGTCCATCTGTCTTTCTAGCTATCTTTCTATTTATACATACACACGTTAGGAAACTTACAAGTACGTGATCAAATGTGTTAGGAGAGCAAATATTTAAGACACGTTTCACAAGATAGATTATACTGACAGACGTGACTGCGGAGCTTGCATAAGCAGACCAGTGACTTGTAAACCCGTGTCATAGCAGGTGATCCTGATGATGGTTTAATCTCTATTGTCCAATGACAAAAACAGATGCTTTGTTTGCAGATTTTTATTATTGTTGCTGCTTCTTTCCCATTGCTATGTCCCAGTGCTAGAGGCTAATAGTGATACCACTTTCAAGATTAATGCTCCTAGCCTTATATTGTTTCTTCTACATGCTATTGTCACTCCAGAGAGACAGGTGATGTCAGTAAGACTCCTCTTTTGTCATGTAGCACACACAGAGGCATGCTGTAGTGATACTGAGACATCTATAACCTAACTGCACAGCTGATGTGGATATTGCAGTCCAGTGCATACAACACAAAGGAGTTTACTCCATTTATGCATTTTCAAGTAGGTGGAAATGTTCACTGAACAGCTAAATAGGAATAAAATAGTTAGAGCTAAACAGTCAAGACTGCTGCGGTGCATGTAAACTTAGAGTCTATGTTATCTTAGCTGTTACATGATGAATACACTGTCACCATTTATGTTTTTCTGCTTTTGTTGCCTGGGTATTTTCAGTGTGATAATCTGCCATTTTGTGGTGGTGACATAAAGGCAGACGCAGTCCTAAACTCATGTTAGTTATTTCCTATGTTAACAGGGTAGGTCTGCTGCTGACAGGTAACTATTTTCAGACATAACCTATTCTACTCTAGCAGTATAAAAAAAGTACTGAGAGAGAATGTACAAAATAATACAATGCAATTTAAAACTGTTTACTGTGAGAAATAGTAATTACATTACACAATGCCTAAGTACAAATGTATCCAGGTTACAGGCAAAGGGCAGAATTTAATCCTTCTAAATCTTAGCACACAATACATACATTACAATGCATGATTATGCTAAAATCTTAGCACACAATACATACATTACAATGCATGATTATGCTAAAACTTGCAGGGCAACTTAAAGATGGAAAAAGGTAAATAGGGTTTTCAGAATGGCAACTGGAAGGCTAAGCTCCCAGCAGTCAGTAGAAAGTTGAGCATTTTAACGGTTAAGAGAGTTTTCATTGCCAACACAGATTCATTGGAAGAGCGACTGCAGTCCATGCACCTATGTGTCAGTAGAGTGGGATCTGCTTGTTCCACAGCACACGAGATATTGAAGAAAAGTGTTTGTCCAGCACTAATTCCACTTTTAGGGATATTGTTTTGTTCCCTCCAAGCTGATTATCAGCTCCCATCAGCTCCTCTCCTTGTTCAGGGAGTCCACCCTTAACTTTCCATGAACTCTACTCAGCTTATATTGAGTGCAGGTGAGGAGACTGAGAATGCCGGTGCTGAATCATACTTCTGCCAGGAAGTGTTTTTTTTTTGTTATGTGTTAACCTTCCCCCCACCATGTACACTTATTGAGCATCTTGTGTATTTTCCTACCTCCAAAGTGACTCAACCAATATTCCCTGACTATTCCTCCTTAGTACCACATTCCCAGCATGTGCCCAGCCTTCATCGGGGATCAAGCACAAAGTGCACCCAAGTGCATGCCCTCCCTCCACCCATAGTGCCTCTCACATCAGGATTCCTGTTAGAACAAGTTAGTTGATAACATCCTTTTAAAAATTATTTTGCTTTCCTACATTCATTGAGCAAAAGAAAAAAAATTTTTGTAGTCACTGTTTTCTTTTCTGTCATATGAAGAGTAGTAGTTCCATAGCATGAAGCCTTTATAACATTCATACTAAGAAGGTCTCATACTGAGCTGCTGTGGTGGCATAGAGGGATAAAGCCCTGACTACAGCCCAACTGACCTGGGTTCAATTAGCAGCTCAGGCGACTGATGTCATGGCATGGCAGGATGAGCATATCTGTCATAAGGGAGCTTACTGCTTCTTAAGGGATGGCATGGTCCAAAGAAGGAAGTTGCCCTTGGATATAACCAACCAGCATGGGTGGGCAGTGAAAGGAGGACAAGGAGACATGGTGGTGGAATGAGGAAGTACAGGAGAGTATACAGAGGAAGAGGCTGGAGAAGAAGAAGTGGGATTGTCAGAGAGATGAAGAAAGTAGACACGAGTATAAGGAGATGAGGCGCATGGCAAAGAGAAAGGTGGTGAAGGCTAAGGATAAGGCATATGGAGAGTTGTATGAGCGACTG
>NC_056731.1:893459227-893466727 GCF_019279795.1 Protopterus annectens
CAATTTACAGAAGTTATTGTTTACAAAATAATTTATATTTTTTATGTAACATCTGAAAAGGGTGACTGCTCAGCTGTGTATTAATAAATATTATTCATACATGCACACTCTAACACATGCATCTAAACATATATCACACTACAGGTGATCTAGAATAATAATTTTTTAAAATGTAAAATATCTTTAGACAAGACAGGAAAGTTTAACCCATTCAAAAACTGCCTGCATGAATTTCTTACAGATTTGTGTTGCTCTTAGTGGTAACCATAGTGGCATCATTAGCTTGGTCAGTTAGAAATGTATTGGATTAAATGATTACCTAGGCAGAGATAAGTGTATCTAAAAATGTATGGAGATGTATTTACTATCTCCTTCTAGATCTCACAGTAACTATAAAAATAATTAAAAGATGAGTCCAAACTTTATTGTAAAGAATTAGTGTGGAGTGTATGAACTTGTGTGCTTAATGAAATGTCAGAAAACTGAAAGGATTTAAGGAGGAACGGCCTTAGGTCAACTGGTGCTCTAGACAAAAGGGCTCCATGGCACCATCCTATACCACCTGGTGGTCCCATCCTGATCTACCTACACCAAATAAATACTGGAAAATCACCTCTGCTAGAGCGGCACCCTAGGCGGCCGCCTAATTGGCCTATGCCTAAGGCCAGCTATGGATTTAAGAATGAATGAGTAATATCTGCTCATATTTGAATGTGAGCCTAGAAATCATAATATATTTAGGGCATATCCACTTTCTCAGCATCTAGGCTGTCTAATGCATCCATCACAGGCCTTGCTATTACATCTGAATACAGGTAAATGGAATTAATGACATGGCAGTTTCAAGAAGGAAATATAAAAGGAAATGTAATGACACTTGTCAGGTGATTGCAGTGACATACTGTCACAGAAAATTATCTGATAGTAATGTTTTTTCCGTGAATTAATGACAGTGTCTCTTTAAAATATACACTAAAACTGAGAAGTAAAAGTTTAACATAGAAGATTAATATAAATGTATTTCAGTTTCAGTAATATTTAACTGTTTTAGGATATTATTATATATATATATATATATATATATATATATATATATATATATATATATATATATGTCCCCAGTTCTAACAAACCTAAATAAAACCGACCTGAATAAACTTTCCACTTGCTAAAACAAAATCGCCATGTTTGCCACCAATGCCAAATCACGCTCCCACCACTGCCTGTCCCTACATTCCTTACACTGGCTTGAATTTCCTAATATACTATGCTACCACCAACTCAGTCTAACCCACCAAATACTATACTATCCTGAGAAAACCCCTATTCTGACTGGTCTTCTAAAGTTCTACAACTCAAATAGACACCTTCCAGTAATAAAGTTCTGATCAATACAATTCTGTGTAAAAACATCTTTGGTGAATCTCTTTTCCCTAATAAAGTCGCTAAAACATGGAACACTCTGCCCCCTGACCTCAGATTACAAAATTGTACTTCCGCTTTCAAAAACCACCTTAAATCATACCTTTACACTTACCGTTTTTGTAACTGCTATGCACCACCCCCCCCTGAAGCCTCACCCTACTGTAAGCTCACACTCCCTTATGCTTCTGTTGTTCACTGTTACTGTTCTCTACCAATGCTCACTGTACATATTATACATATTACTGCTTGGTAAATACCATGTTATACTGTGCTAAAAACTATGCTCATTGTTTATAATGCACATATTGTGTCCACCAGGGATAGCATGTTTCCTAATTGCTATTATCATTTTTCACTTTGTAACAAAAATGTTTGTCATTACTCTCTTCTCTGTACTGTATGGAGCTTTTCTCTCCAGGACTCTGCTGAAAATGGACACCAGTTGTCCAATTGGATTATCCTGGTAAACAAATGTTAAATTAAAAAAAAAAAAAAATATATATATATATATATATATATATATATATATATATATATATATACACACACACACACACATACACACACATAAAAAATTGGGATGCTTATATTAGATTGAAAATCAGCTGACTGAACATTACCATTTGCTTTTTTTTATTGCAAGAGTGTGTCATTATGAGGGTTGGGGAATCTTCTGTTTCCCCACTGTAGTGTGATCTTGGAGATGGTATATTTAATTAGCAATGGTATACAAGAGTGTCATTATGAGGGTTGGGTATTCTTCTGTTTCCCCACTGTAGTGTGATCTTGGAGTTGGTATATTTAATTAGCAATGGGTATAGGGAGTAAAAATAGCTTCACTCCTGCAAAAATAGTATTCTTGATGTTGTTTTCAGTGGTTTGATTTTTGATTTGATATGACTGATTATTTTGAGGCTGAATGTTTTGTGCGGCTGAGATAATATCAGTAATTCATATCCACAACAAAAAACAACACTCATTTCAATTTGAGGGAAGGGGACAGAATCTTAAATGCACTTGAAAGGTCAGGCTAGAAAGGCTTATGTTGCATCTCTCTGTCATCAAACAAATGTAATACTACTGATAGCTTAGAGTCATATCTGTTGTGCTATAAGTGCAAGAAATCTGGACAAAGCCAAAAAATAATGGATGGATAAAGGCCCGAAAATAGAGACAGATTATAAGTATGCATTTTATGAAGGAAATGAAGTCTGAAACATAATTGTATGTCATTATTTAGTGACTTCAGTACTCAATGATTTATTAAAAAACACAAATTTTATGAGGAACAGGACAAAAATATGAGGCAAAAATCTGGACATTCTGTGAACATTTTGATGGTTGAGATGTATGTTTAGAGTTTTAAGAGCGTCATTTGAACTGGTATCATGACGCACACATCCTTATGTTTACAAAATGTTATTTCATACATATGATTCAGAGTTATAAAATAAATGAATTTGTGAATACATATGGATCATTGTGTAAACAGTTTGTTAATGAACATAAATCCTCATTTTTATATGGATCTTTGAAAGAAACTGTTACTGATGAACTGAGACAGGAGCTCTTCGACACCTTCTTTAATTATTTTAGCCCCTCTACCAATAAAGACAAAGTCTTCTCTGTACACATAGACCCCTGGATTCACTATTCTTCCATGCAGGACTTGCTTAGTCCTGCACGGAAGAGACCGTTTAGGAGCAGGACGGCAGAGTGTCATGCATATAAATGAAGGTGTGCTGCCTGAGCTCCTAATCTTACATGGAGCATGTAAGAGTGCAGAAGGCATGTCTGAGAGCAGAGCTCTCAGAATATACATGCCTCTGCAATGAAAAACAGCAGACTAGTCATAAAAGAATGAGCAAGACCGCTCATAGGTGTACGCATACCCCCAGCAACATCCCCCCTCATGTACAAGAGCAATAGTTAAAACAACAAATATAAAGATTTTTTTTTTATGAAACAGATTAAATTTAACCGTAGGTGCACGGGTTTGCCCATCACTTAGTTACGGTTAATGCTGCTTAAATGGCACAAGATAATAAAAAGCAAGATATATGCAAATAAAGCAATACAGCAATAGTGTAGTGGGTAAAACATTCACCTTACGAGCAGTCATTTCCGGTTTGAGTCCCACTCCAATACATTCCATTTTCCATGTCAAATCACTTTATGACCAATATTTTCAATTGCATAACCTACTAAATAACATATATTTGTGAACTGGAGTACTGCATTAAATGCAGATGTGAGGTGTCAGTGTCATAATGTTGCAAAGTCCACAGATAATCACACATGCCCCATACGGTATATATACACATGAATCAGAGAGACAAATGGAAGGTAAAATGTGTAATGAATGATAACGCCATACAGTTTCCAAATCCACCACCTTCCCAAGAACCATTAGATATTACTGTCTAAATTAGTGCAGTGGTAAGCGGGAGTAAGCACTAGTAAGCAAGTGTAAGCACTATTAAGCTGTAGTAAGTGGGAGTAAGCATATTTAAGCACTAGTGAGTGAGTTTAAGCCTGTTTGCATGGGGGTAAGCAATGCGCACACAGGTTAAGCAATATTGAAGCTAACTCTCTGTAAGCATATTTAACTGGACGTTAGCATTGCTTACCATTGCGCAAACCCACTTACAACTGCTTTAAAGTGCCTTAATCACTCTGTATCCAACAGCTGCTGTTCTGCCCAGCAACAAAATAAACACCCCTTGCAAGTCTTGAACCCAGGACCCTGTACACTACAGTCACAGTAGTTAACCACTAAGCCATCGCAGCAGTACATAAGATTGAGGTATCACCAAACAGATCCTCACTATAGGAAATTCAAACTGAGCATGTGAAAGGAATTTATATACAGTCTTATGTTGTATAACCTACTACATAACATAAATATGTGAACTGGAGTACTCCATTAAGGCCAGATGTTAGGTGTCATAGTAATAAAGTGTTGATATCCGCTAATAAACACAAGGACCCCATACAGTGTACATACATATGAATCAAGGATACCAAACACATATATAACATGCAATGAATAATAAATCAATGCCAAAAAGCAAATAGTATGCAAATTAAAAATTAAGCAATGCTAAACATTGCACAGCCCAGTTTACTAGGTGTAAGCAATATGTAGGCCAGCTAACTCAATTTGCCCATTGGTATACCCCTTTAAGCAATGCCAACCTTAAGTAAGTAGGTTTGCCCATACCTTAGCCTTTTCAAAACTGTCCAATCATGGCAAAGTGCAGGAATTCGGCCCTATTTAAACCCAACAGGCGGGAATACATCTCATAACTGGTTGTAGCGTCCCCTTGTAGGCACTATGTCTGGAATGGGACACGGTGTGCACTTTTGGACCCAGCACTGGGGCATCCAGGAGTCCAGAGTCATGGCAGGAATCCTTGTGAAAGACCATGAGCAGAGACTGCTGCAAGGCCAGTACCAGGGTCCTCAGTATAAAGTGGAAGCCTGGGACCATCTCGCCCATGACCTCACCAGTGCCACTGGCATACCCCGAACTGGTGAGCAGGTCAGGCATCATTATGCTGACCTGAAGTGGCAAAAGGGGAATCTCCTGGATCAGTGGATCAAAGGGACTAGGAGGACAGGGGAGGTCCCACTCCACTACCTGTTTAATAATTGTCAGCTCATGTATATTATGGATAGGTATGGCTAAATATTCCTCTTATGTCCTCTACTGTGGCAAATGAGCCAGCTGCGAACCAGTAGGCCCATGGATGATGCTTGGAGGGGTTGCAATGCGAGGCAGGTTAGTAATACTCTTGCATGTACTGTCATAGGAAATAAATCTAAAAGTAGTAGTAAGTTAATTGCTCGTATAAAACCTGTATTGTTTAAGGCAAGTACTGCATACACCAGAGAATATGGCAGGAAGAGTCTCATATAGATTCTATGTAAATAAAAGCATAATAGCCTGACAATAAAGATCTAACTGCTGGACTACATGTGTTTACTCTGGTATCATATGGTAATGTAGATTTGCAATCACTTAATAGTACTGTTGTATTAAGCACTGTTACCCACACTGTGCAACATAAATAAAATGTGTAGGAATGTCTGTATATGACTGGTGTAATCCCAACAGGTCATATAGTACAACTGAGAGAGACATACATGGAAAACAGTGAAAAGGCAGATAACAAAATCCGAATAACACACACAACTGAGACGTGAACTGTTGTATTTTTAGCACACACAGCCATGGTTGGAATCCTGGGAGTGGTAGCAGGCTACATATAGACTAAAACCCCACAACTGTATAGCTATGTCCAGAATGAAGTAAATCAGCCCATATCTGCTACCTGTCACCCTTTCCCCTTGGGAAATCAGTGGGATCATCCCCGACGTTTAGGCAGCAAACAAGAAATACAACTGATTGTCACACATCTATAAGAACAAACCTGTCACTCTAGCAACTCCCCAAAAATGTTATGACAGTAATAAGCCAAGTATGTCCCATCTACATCCACGTTTTCAAGCTGTGACCACAGTGTGTACAGTAACAGAGTGAGATGTACGTGCATAATACTAATGTGGAATCTGGTAATTTGTGTGGCAACATTCAGGTAGTGCTAACAAACATTGCTCCCACAGGTCCATCAGATATGAACACTGTGTCTAGAAATAAAAGATTGATACCCTGTACTGGCACTGTTTACTCTGGTATTGTATATCATTGTGAGTGTTGCAGCTGCTCTGAATAATAAGGTATCACTCATCACTGTCACCCACACTGTGCTACATAATATAACTGTCTAGGAAATCCTGTATAAGAGTGTTGTGAGTACTAAAGGTTTAAGAGGGCAATAGTCTAAATATGTCCTGGTTAACTTGCATGTGGTCAAGACATGCCCAGAGTCTGTGCAAAAAGAGATGGACAGGTATGTGCATAACATCAACCTGGAATCTGTGAGTATGTGTAGAAACAGTTAGTGTTAACAAACAATTCCTCCACAGGTATACCAGGTAAGAGATGTATACTGCAGGTAAAACCAGTTCATGTATATAGTTGTAGACAGCCATACCACTGTCCAAAGTAAGGCAATAGGGTAGAGTACTAATACTTGTAAGGTACAGATAACAGCACTGACTAGGAAAGTAATGTGAACTACAGGAATATACTAGTTGTTAATTGATATCTTTCTCGCCCCCCACCATATCTGCAACAATAAACTAAATACCCAACTGAACTGGTATGTGCTGACTTAACTGTAATGTTGGAACATATGTCCTATTATTTGATAAATATTTCAATCTATTTCTATGCATGTGCTATGTTGAAATACTCTCACATTGATGGCATAGTGCCATCAATGTACCTGTACGCTGTTGTAATTACCAATGTGGTCTCATATATGCATGTGTTCTGTTTGCTGTGCAAATGTTCCACATCTGGTGTCTGGGTTAATGGAAATATCTATGCATGGTGTTATACCTAATCCTGGAATGTGCTGACTATTACTAACCCACATATGTTGATAAAACACAAACTCCATAGCACGTATGAGAATGCGGGTCCCAGCGGACCCACCTGTCCCACCTCAGCTGGCTGTGGCACCAGGCACCAGCACGACTGGGGCCCAACCCCGGACCTCCTCGTCCATTGGTCCTGCATCACCTTCAGGTGGAACCATCTCAAGGGATGGGGCTTGCCCCCCCAGGAGTGGGCATGGACAGGAACCTGTCACCCATCACCAGGTCCGGGTTGTGGTGCTTAGAGAGCTCAACTGGGAGTTTGGAGATCTGCTACGCTAGCTCGAGTGCTGTGTGTCATGACTAGAGGGTCAGCCTGGCTCTCCAACTCAGCCCCCAGCACAGCCACCTTCGGGGCTGTGAAGGTGCAGTGGTGACTGCCCATGGGTGGGGACCTCAGTCCCACTGTTTCCACTAGGGGGCTCATGAACTTCCAAATTCCCAAAACCCCTCCCCATCAAGGTCTTTACCCCCCCCTCATGTGTCATATACCACCCCTGTATGCGTCTTATTTGTCTTGTCTGTTAACCTACCCAACCTACCTCCCCAAATATACCTACTATCCCT